>NC_059552.1:6984696-7287727 GCF_905220415.1 Colias croceus | reverse complement strand
AAACTTTCCGCGCTAACTTCCTTCCGGTAAGCTCTTCAATGTTTATTTTTATAATTCATTGCAATTTATAATTACCAATATTTCACTACATAGCTGTAAAATGTCTACACAATTTTTTATATTAAATTATTTCAGGACTGCGGCAGCCTAGCCATGACACCTCTATATCTATACATAGGGCTCGCCTGTCCACTTATACTAGTGCCCTCCCACAGCCCTCACAATACTTTAGAGTTACTCAGTGGAGTACTATCTATTGGTGTTGGGGATACGGCAGCTAGCTGGTTTGGTTCGAGGTTCGGGTTTAATAAGTGGCCTGGTAAGTTAATAATTACTAATTAGTAATAGTTATATGTAGTTATTAGTAAACTAATTAGTTTTGCTTTTATATTATTAATTTTACTCAGTAAGCCAAAAAAACAAGCAATTTTTCAAATGAAACTATCCAATAAATAAACTTTATTTGCTAAATACATTTTGTATTGTATTATGTATTTAAATTTGAATATAACATTAAAAAAAGGTTAGAGTCACTCAAATACTACTGTTAATGTACATAACTCAGCCCCCGGAATCACAGAAACAATAGAAAATCTATTGTGTCGTGGCCCGATCGGTCCGCTCGGGGCTCAATGGGTTAAGTAATTTAATAATTTATTTATTTCTGTTTCAGATAGCAGTAGAACAATGGAAGGCACAGCTTTTAATATTTTATCACAAATAGGAACGGTTTATACATTAATTTTATTTGGTAAGTAAATAAATTTTATACCATTTCAACTTGATAATGTGAACATATCTAGATTTCCGCCCGTGACTTCAATAGCGTTTTCAAAGAAAAACCCACAAAGTTCCCGTTCCTGTGAAATTTTCGGGATAAAAAGTAGCCTTAGATGTCTTATTCTAGGTCTTCAGCTACCTACACACCAAATGTCATTGTAATCGGTTCAGTAGTTTATACGTAAAATAATAAAAATCTTGCAAAGAACATGGTTCAAATTGATTTAAAAATTTAACAAAAAGCCAACATCACGCGGTGTTCCCAGGCGGTCACCCATCCAAGTACTGACCGCGCCCGACGTTGCTTAACTTCGGTGATCGGACGAGAACCGGTGTATTCAACGTGGTATGGACGTTGGCGATAGAGCAAGCGAAAATAATGATCATAATGATCTTATAAATACAGAAGAATGTATAAATTTATTTTTTAATTGATTTTTAAATGAGATGAGGTTGTATTTAAATTTATTGCTACGCATACACATTGTACAACATTTATTGTGTAAATAATTACCGTACTTTTTTTTTTTCAGATTTATTACACACAAGAAATGCCTTACTTCGCACAGTTATAGTTGCAAGTATAGGTGGATTCGTGGAAGCGAAGACTGAACAAGTCGATAACCTAGTCCTGCCTCTTGTTACTATGGCCGCTTATCAAATTACGCGATTTGTTTTATAACATTAATAAGTAGGAATATTTATAGGAAATCTACCTAGGTCATAATGGAGATTGGTGTAGACCATTTGAGATTTTTTTTTATAATTGAAGCTTTAATGTGAAATGTGAATTATAATGAGTTAATACGTATATGATTATAGAGGTGAAAATATCATAATTGCATTTGATTGAAAAGCATTTACAGCTATGTACCAAGTACCAACCAAGTACCAACAAATCATGGATGTCAAATTTGAAATTGTATGTTTAATTAATGTATGTTTGACGTTAATAAGATAGGTAATTCACAAAATAAAGATTAAAAATGATTATAATATCCATGACAAAGTAATGTAGATTGTAGATAATTTAAAAAGTTAAAATATAATTATTAACGATGCACCTATTAAATACAAATGTATCATATTGTAATAGCTAGGTGGCATAAAAGTTTACGAATTGCTAGTTATGTATTTAGAATAATCAAATTAGTCAAATACATTCCTATGTACCAAAGTGCTCATACCTGTTTTTAAAATAAAGATAATATATTTATTCATTGCTGTTTTTTCTTTAGACTAATCTACAGAAATATGTTATAATTGTATGAATATAATATTATATCACAATTCACAAATAAATTGTTTATTATATTAGTTTTAAAACTAACTAGAAACTCCATCAGTCGGAAATTTTAGAGTGTATCTTCGCCAACGTCCATACCACGTTGAATACACCGGTTCTCGTCCGATCACCGAAGTTAAGCAACGTCGGGCGCGGTCAGTACTTGGATGGGTGACCGCCTGGGAACACCGCGTGATGTTGGCTTTTTGGTGAACTGTATATGGATTTTTTGTTTTGATTAAAAACGTAATTTCTATGTTTGAGGTCCGTCAATTTCGTAAAGGAATTGACATAGTGTAAACTCAAAGTCAAAATCTATACTAATATTATACAGCTGAAGAGTTTGTTTGTTTGTTTGAACGCGCTAATCTCAGGAACTACTGGTTCGATTTGAAAAAATTATTTCGGTGTTAGATATGTAGCACATTTATTGACGAAGGCTATAATATCATCACGCTAAGACCAACAGTAGCGGAGCAATGCGGGTGAAACCGCGCGGAACAGCTAGTTATTGATATAACTTATGGGTTGGTTTTTTATTGTATGATCATGATCATAGATGTTAAAACAAAAAGAAAATCAGTATTTATCAAAATTCACTTTATTCATCATACATTATCAAATTACATCACTGTTCACTTCATCCTTAATTTCTATTTTAACCACTTTTGACTTATCATCAAGAAAACCATTTGATTCATCTGCACTATTTCTTCGTTTCTTTATTAAAACCCGTTGTTTCTTGACACCTTTGCACTTAACCTTATATACTTTTTCCAAAGCTAAAATATCTTTTCTATTTATAGTCCAGTCAATGATGGAATGTGCGGCAAGTTTTGTGAAATCATCGTCTTCACTGTAGGTGGGAATCTCGTATCCTAATATTTGCATCACATTTTCTAAGATGTCATCTACATAATAGTTGATTACTAAGTCTGCTTTGTTGTCCTGAAAATAAGGAATATATCATCAGTTAATAAGTTTAACTACAAAAACCAAATATTGTTGTAATTTACTTTGGAGAAAGTAATTACTTTCATATCATTTCATTATATTCTTAGATATATTATTATGTTATGTAATTTCGATGAATACTAATTGTAACTAGTTTCGAATAGAACTCATTAGGAAACTAAAAAAATACAGTACTGCATGAATTTAAAACATCCATTGTTTCTAAAATGCTACTCACATGTTTAGTTGGCTGCAAATTACATATGACTAGTTTTCCTCCATACTTCACTGTTTCTAACGGCAGGTTACCACTTGGAATGATTTGAAGTGTTGTTCCCAAACATATACTTAGGTCTGCAATACTAAAAAGGAAAAAAAAAACAATAAATAAAATTGTACAGAACATTTTTTTGCAAATAGTTGATTTTTTATTCTTTTTTTCAAAAGAGACAATAATTATTTATTAAGACATTTCAATATTAATTATTAGCATACATATCTTTTACATACAGTTAATAGTAATTTATGCTATTTATTATTGCTGCTTTGTCAAATTAACTAATTCTATAGTAAACCAGTATAAAAAATCAATAAAATTAGTAACTGTAGTAAGTACGAATTTCTACTCTATTTTTTATTAAACTTACCTAGAATGCCACTCCGCTGCTAACAAATCATTCTCAGGCAGGCTATGCTCCCAATCCAGCACTCCATCATACAGTCTACCTCGGCATGGTCTTCCGCCACCGTGACCAGCTGCACAGGGCACGCCACTGCACTTCTTGCCAACTGTCTCCACTGGTGCGTTCCTTACGAATTGCCTGATAAAATGAGTTATTATCAGTTAAGTAGGTGCTTTTAACATATTATGCAAAAGAGATGTGTATATTTAGCAGCCAATAAACATTTCTAAATAACATGAAAGCACAGTATGTATTAGCTACAATCTTAATGTATTAGGTTGGTTGCAGAGCTTGACCGCCCGTCAGTGCGTACGTCAGTCGCGCTTGTCATATGTATGGAAATTCATAAAACCTTTCATAGCTAGACCGACCATACGCACGCGTATTGTCATGCGCATTAGTGTCATAGTCATACAATTGTTGATGCGTATCGTCAGGACCGACGGTACGCACTGATGGTCGGTCAAGCTCTGCAACCAGCCTTAGATTAGATGTGTATCATTAGGTTATTATACATACAAAACAGAGTAACACCATGGTTATGTTGATTGTTTTATATATTTAGTAGACATTGCAAACATGCCATCTTATACATTACCTAATATTACTACAAGTTAAAGTTACCTTTTGCACAGATTACATTCATCAATAAACATATTGCCATGTAGTTCGGCCAAATATCTCCGCGGCAAGCCTGACTTCAAATGTAACCCATCTATGTTCTGACTGACAATGTACTGCACTTTATTGCATTCTACTAACTTCTTTAGTATCATGTGAGTCTTGGTTGGCTTAGCATCAGTGAAAGATATGTTGATATTTGGTTTTTTCCCTTCTTTCTCGAGTGTCCAAACACCGTTGGGTCCTCTGTAGTGATATTAATAGTAAATGATTATTTCATAGAACATTAAATTTAATCCTTGAATTGTTGCAATGGAAATACCTATTGATTAGTTTAACCATCAGAGATATTATGTACTGATTCTTTAATATGAATTTGTTAGTATTTAATTAATAAAACCTTGTGCAAGGATCTCAATTAAAAATATTTTCATATTGTATTAGCATTCCCGGCCCCACTATTCTAATAAAAATGTTATTTGCCATCAAAACAATATCTACATGGAATACAACCAATCATTGATCAATGTAAAAACTAAAAACTACACAATTCTAAAAACATGCATGTAAGTTCAATCATTACCTAAAATCAGGTATTCCTGCAGATGTGCTGATGCCAGCACCAGTGTGGACCACAATATGTTTACTTTCTTTTATTAAATTTGCCAGTACTTGACATTTTTCTTTCAACTTTTCAATCGCGTCAAATTTCTGAAAAACAATTTAAAAATTTTATGGAGCCATACACTAATTTTTTTGTAGTGCATTTATGAAACAAAAAGTGTAGGTATGTATCCCTACGGAATAATAATATTGTTAGCGGGTTCTTACTTCTGGTAGTCCAAGAACTCCTTTATGTTCGTATGGAGAGAGACCCTCCGCGTAATTACAGGACATTTTTATTTTGTAATATGAGCATTGGCATGGAGCATCTAGTCAAAGGGTCCTTTATTAATTATCTTTCTGAGATGAATATATGCATAATAAATGCAGCATTCATTTTAGGTAAATAATTGCTAAACCATTTTTAAGCGATTCCTTCTGTTTACATTTTGCCCTTTGCACTGTATTATAAAGGTTAATCTCATTTAATGTCATCTATGATTTCAATAACATTATAAATGCAATAATTTATATTGAAAAACACAAGGCAAACACTGAATTTGCACCTGTAACCTGATTACAAATTACAAAAATCCGCAAAAATCACTTCACAATCACAACAGGTTTTTGAAGTTTGAATAAAATAATTATTTTAATTTATACATAAACAGATTACAGAATACAGATTACAATTTATATTACAGAATACAGAGTAAAACAATTTATTAAATGGTGCATTTATACTGTATATATACATTATACTCTTTGATTTATACAATCGCGCAAGGCGGGCGCCGCCGGGCGCGGCGTCAGACGGATGTGGACACAGAGTACTTTTTTATATATTGAGAAAGATGTGGAGGCGGATAGTGCCTCGGCTATTCAGTATTCGCCTTGTTTCGATTCGTGTTGAGACCGGTTTTGAGAATGAGTAATCAGAGGGAAGATGAAAAAGATTCGCGGGCGGCGGGATCACATCAACTCTATTACGCAAATGTTTCACCGAATACTTTTATTTTATCGTAGAGTCAAGAGGCAAATAGTTAACAGTTAATACGAATGTATTACGAATGAAACTAAGTCTGTATATCAAGTATCAACGCACAGAGTGATATTACGACAAGCATCCAATTTAATATTATCATCTTTATTTCTACGGAGATATGCATATAGGTTTTCATCAGGAATTCAATATTTATTTAAATATAATAGCTTTCAAATAAACCCATCGTTGTTGGGTACGAATGAAATGAGGAGACTGGAAACGGATCCATAAGTTATTATTAAAATTATCCCAAAATAGATACTAAGTTGGCACAACATGGGCACAACAATAGAGTAATCTACTAATCCTATTAAACATTATACTCTTTGTACTAATCTATCGTAGTGTCAGGTACAACACTTTATTTGACATTGACATTTCAATTCATTCATTCATTATTTTCGATTTCATTCATTTGCTGTGTTCATTAATCATTTCTGTGAATCATTTGGTTACGTTATTCTCAACTGAGAGAACGTTCCAAAATAATTTTAAATAATTGTAAAAAACACCTTTCCGAATTCCGGCCGGCCGGTAGTTCAACATCAATTAGTGATTAGTGGATAAAGTGATTTAAATATTTTTAAATCATGTTTCGTAATATAAACAAAGTTCTAAAGCTTCAACAAGCTCAATTTGCGACCGCTACTGCGCCAGCGCCGCATACCAGCCCCGATATTTTATATACAGGAGTAAGCTTTTAAATATAAAAATAATATCTAAAAATTATGAACATTGGTGTCTATGTAATATTAATAAATATTAAATTATAAAGCATTAATGTTTACGATAAGTATATAAATTGACGATGATTGTTCGACTTGAAGAAGCTTTTTAGCGATGACGAAACGAACGAATATTTTTACAAAATAAAAATATTAAAATAATATAAAAATACTAGTGAAGTATCTGATAAATTGTATGGTTTACATTAGGTACTTACATTATATTATTTATTTATCAGTGTTAAATACAAATACATATTAATATTCTATATATTATTATTGTTATCAGCATAAGGGAGATACCTGGTTCTGAGAAAATTATATTAATAATTATGATAATATACTTATCCATAGATATATTACCTATATAATAGGCACATGGAAATAACATCTTTTTTATTTAATTTAATATAAGTTTAAACTGAATGAATTGATACCTATAGCTATGTAATTAGAATTATTTTTTATTGTAGCAGTTTCAGTTGTATATTGCTTTAAAATATTCTCACTCATACAATGTTATTAAGTGATCCTTATTATATTTTGTTATTTGTAATTATGATTTATGAACAAAAAAATATAGGGTAATTGCGCTGGTTTGCCGTCCAGCTTCAGTTTTCGTCCATTTGACTGACCTGCTACAATCACGTGCGTAAAACTTGAATACAAACCTACCTTCCCGCGCAAGTTTGCACTTTTTACGGTCCATAATGATTAAGCAACAGTACTATCAACATGAAAATTTGATTTGACTAGAAGAGAGTTCAAAAAATTAACGTAAAAGTGGCCGCTTCGCATCCGTGCCTTGCAGATGTCATCGCGCGAGAGAAAAATTTGCCGGCGAGAAAAGTTCATGGTAAGGTAAATCACTGTTTTAGCTAGTTTACGTAATGTTTTTGGTACGTATGTTTATTTATAAGCATAATAAACGCAATTATAAGTGTTTATCATACTTTTTTATAATACTCTTCGAAATATTAAGTGGACGGATACTAGGTTACCAAATTCTCAAAATATTTGGTTTTCGTCCAAGTGGACGGAAACTCAAACAGCTACGTGAATATTTGTTAGGGTCATTTTACTTTATCGGACCTTTAAAATACTGAATAGTTTCTCCCGAAGTGATCTTTATTGCTATTAGTTCAGATTTTTTGGTTTCCGTCCACAGCTTTGTCAGTGCTGCCAAAATAAAAAAATATTTAAAGAAGTGGACGAAAACTAAATTTAGCTTTAAATGTTTTAGTTTTCGTCCATGAATGAGTATTGGAGTAGACAAAAATTAAATATAGCTATTCTTTTGCATTACTTTTCGTCTATTTTTACGTATAGTTTTTACGTATTGATTAAGTTTTCTATTCAGTATCTTCCTCATAAATAATTGGTGAGGGCCAGAGTGTTGTAGGTACCTAATAATGTCATTCATTCAGTCATGTATCATTCTCCTTATGTGAAGTAGAGTCAATTATTCGTAGCATAAATGGGAGTAGGTCAGACATAATACACTGTATTTTTCTTGATTATCATTCACTTGAGTATCATCTTTTATTCTAGGTCTGTTTTGCCAATGCAGTATTTTTTTACTATACTTACTCAACGTATACTCAGAAAGATCTCATTGTTTTTAGATGGCCTCGAAGGAGTCTAAGAAATCTAGAAAAAAAAGACGCTGCGTACACTGAAGAATCTTTAGTAAAGGCTTTAACGGCAATTCGGAAAAATAAGGCATCAGTCAGACAAGTCTGTAGAGATTAAGGGATTCCTAAAACTATGGTCCTCGATAGAATACACGGCTTGTTGTTTTTTGATTTTATTTCTTAATCCTGTAATTATTACTTGATTCATGTACATTGTAAGGAACGCATTCCTTTCTTTATTACGAATGATTATACAGTCATCACTAACGCCTATAAGGACTGCCAAGTGCTACATAGATCTCAGTGTTGACTAGTTATATTGATTATTATTAGTAAAACCACATGTAAAACTAAACCTGTAAGGTAGTGAGAAATTGTAATGTTAATTAAATAAAAGTATATATTTACCTGTAATTGATTTTTAACTTAATAGTTGACCTACCCTCCTTTTTCTACACGGTGGTCGAAAACTAGCTTACACTAGGACGAAAACCAGTTTTTTTGGACGAAAACTAGCATTTACCCTACTTTTGCAGAAAATAATTTAAATTAAAAGATACATCAAAATGATTTATTTTCACTTAATTTTATCTTAAAGAAGACTATATAAGGACTTAAAAAAAATATAATATGTTTAAGGAAGGGTGCTCCAAAATATTTATTTCGTATCACAAAGTTGGCAACTCCTATAATTGGACGAAAACCAGCGCAATGACCCTACTACTGGGAAATTTTTATTTTTTTTTTCTTTCCTTATCCTGCTAAAGTTCGAGTTCATGAACAGTTTTTACTAAAGTTTAAACCCAGCTTACAACCAACCGAAAAAAAACCACCATAATTATTAAACAATTATTTTTTGTTGCCAGCTATTCATAAACAATGAGTGGGTGAAATCAGCAGATGGCAAGACGTTCCAAACAATTAACCCAGCCAATGAGCAAGTAATTGCTGAAGTTCAGCAGGCTGGGAAAGCTGATGTTGATAATGCTGTTCAAGCGGCCAAGGATGCATTTAAGTCAGTATACAATAGTATTATATTGTGTTATACAATTTTAAATAAACCATTTCTGTTCTTTAAAAATAAATACTTACTTATATGTAAAGCAGTGGAATGCTATAAAACTAAAAATATCAAATTAAATTTCTAGCATTTTGGGGAATAAAAGAACACAATTGATACAGGTTTTTTTTTTTGTGTCTGCTCATGGAAATTTTGGCTGCTCTTAGTTACTACACATAGTATAAAACTAAGTTGCTTTCTCTGTCCCATGTCCCTATATCCCTTTGTATGCTTAAATCTTTAAAACTATGCAACGAATTTAAATGCGGTTTATTAATAGATAGAGTGATTCAAGAGAAAGGTTTTAGTATATAATTTATATAGAATATAATATATATATATAGACAAAGCGGGCGAAGCCGTGGGCGGTAAGCTAGTTTACAATATAATAACAAGCTAGTTACTTACATACAACTTGTTACATAGGTAGTTAAAATTTCAATGATCAACATAGTTACAATTCAACAGATCATTATTTGAAAAAAATAATTAGAATGTTTTTTTTTTTATGTAAGCCAATCTTTAATTAATAAATAAAAAAAATTACAGCTCTTTTTATTAATTGCATGTTTTAATTTTAAAGGTAATATAATAGAAAGAAAATTGTCTCTATAATGCATGTTAACCGTTTATCGCGCCATGCCCACTCAGGCAGGACAATCATGATTCACAGAAATACTTTCTAATCAACTTTTTTAAATTAAAATGATAAAGTACTTATACGAAACAGGAGTTTACTATTTATCTATATCTTGTCTGTACAAGGTTTTTGATTTTTCATAGCTCAGGAAATCGAGGCAAATCGAGAGTTTTATATACCTGACAAGTGACAGACATGCAAAGAATTTTTTTTTCTATAAAAACACATTTCCGAATTGAAATCATAATGACAAAACACTGAAGTGAAAATTCTAGGCGCGTTGAGAGTACCTACACAAAGAGTACAATTTCAAGGTCACGTCATACAATACCGTCACGTCACGTCATGTCATCTTAGTAAGGCGACGATTTTGGTATCTTTGAATCTTGCCAAAGGAGTTTCACTACTGACACACGTTCTTTTTTTTAACTGCGACGACATAGCATAACATCCACCAAATTTACTCGTAGCTTTTTGTTTTTACATTATTTAATGGGAACAAAAATGCGCATATGAGTTATGATAAACTAGCTTTTCGCCCGCCTCTTCGCCCGCGTTTTCAAAGGAAATCCCAATCCTAGTTACCCTCTACATGTGTACTAAATTTTATTATAATCTGTTCAGTAGTTTATGCATGAAAACCACTCATACATACCTACATACAAACCTTTCCTCTTTATAATATCAGTATAGTTATAGATTTATCCTAAAAGATGTTATTTCCTATAGATTGAACTCCCCTTGGAGGACCATGGATGCGTCCCACCGAGGCTACCTCATCAACAAGTTGGCGGACCTGGTTGAGAGAGATAGAACTTATATAGCGGTAAGTCTATTTAAATGCAATGACTTCGTTTCTTGTGAAAAAATATAGTATTTTCATATTTTTTTTGCAATATTGGAAGAATTACAAAGAAAACGTAAGCTGCATTTTCTTTGTTTTTGCCTCGTAAAACAGGAAATATTATTAACCTCTATGTTGTTAATAGAAAAAATATATTATGTTGTATTCAATTACATTGTTAACCGACTTCAAAAAAAGGAAGAGGTTATCAATTCGCCCGGTATGTTTTTTTTATATAATATGTACACCGATTTCTTAAATCAATATCAAATCTTTTTTATTTTTGACTTTTCCGTTTTCGAAGTCGGCTGTTTTTAACGTAGTTATTTTTATCAGAGATCTAAACTTTATCTATGATTGATCTTAGTGATTGATATCATCAAAATCGATTCAGCTTTTTTAACCAGAAAACGAACGTAACCTTTCGGTTCTATAAAGGTTATATAATAGTTCTAGAGACCATAGAATGGATATCGTATCATATGAATGTAAATGTATAACTTATAAATTCATTCAAAAACAAGTCAAGTGTATTATCAAGGCCATGTTATCTCCATACAGTGAGCAATAAAATGTTTTCATTTATTCGAACAATAGGAACGAAAAATACAACATCCGCCTTTTTTTAAGAGTAGGTGGGTAATTTTAGCCGACTTCAAAAAGGGGGTTTTCAATTCACGGTATATTTTTTTTACTTCATCTATTTTGTACAGTTTTGTTTTCCTGCGATTATAAGGTAACTATGTATAGATTATCATGTAGGTACTTTGTAACCTAAAGAAATCATTCTCGGAAAACAGTATGTTTTATATTTAGTCTTTTATCGTACCTATGTGTTTACTAATTATGCCATAAGCGAGTGTTGAGAAGCTTACCTAACTATTTTATCTTTTCACTGTATTATAACTACATACTTAGCTATAAGTACAAAATAATATATTCAATGTTCATTGAGCCTTAATAGGACTCGGTACAAATCGAACAGTAACTCTTACCAAAGTCCAAAACTAATAGGTAACTATAAGTTATTTCATAATAATTCGAAAGTGGTTGCAATCAAGAAAACCGGTAAGAAAATCCATAATTCCTATATCAAATATTCTTCCTTTCTCTAGAGTCTAGAAACCCTTGACAACGGTAAGCCCTATCTAGCGGCTTACTATGGCGATATAAATTCGGTGATCAAAAACCTGCGATACTACGCTGGTTGGGCTGACAAGAACCACGGTAAAGTACTGCCCACAGACGGAAAGTACTTTGCCTACACCCGCCATGAGCCTGTTGGTGAGTTCTTTTTATATTTTTGAAGTGAAACTTCTTTATCGGGGTTGGAAAAAATTTTAGTAACATTTTTTCGTTACGCGTGACATTTTTCCGTTACGCGCCATCTTTTTCTTATCCCTACCACGCGTGATTCGACGTATTTCTGTAAAGTTGCATATTAGAGTAAATTATTTTTTGAAAAATAAGGTCATAAAGAAGTTCCACTTCTTACGTACACGCACAATTTTTTTTTGTGTAGGGATTTTGAATTTGTATGAGTTGCCAACAAATGAATAAAGTAAGTAGAAAAAGTATGATATTATTTCGTTGCCTTGCTTTTAATACAAGGAAGAGTGATTGAGTAGATACCTATAAGGAGTATACAATTAAAAAATTTTACGATTGAAATTCATATAAAAAATTCCTTAGGTACATTTCCAAAAAAACGAGTATATTATGATTTCCTTTCCAGTTTACAATGAAAAAGATGTTCTACTATATCTATTATTAGCAACTTTATAGACGATCTAAAATAAAGAAAAAATTCCATGTAATTTTATAAATAAATCACGTATCAATATGGTACGTTTGCCTTATAATATGGCTCATATTTGCCTAACTATTTTTTTGCATAGTCATGTGTGTAAATAACATTTTAGCGTAATACCTAATGTGTTAAAAACGTGTTATAATAATTTTATATCAAGTTCCTAATGACCTTGATTGTCAAGATACGAGACAAAATGGAGTAACTGTAATCGGTCAAATCTGATGATTTAACGAGATAATAACGTTAGCGGTTAGCGTATGGGACAGAATAATAACTATTAACTACCTAGCGTTACTTATGCCACAGACTAGATACTAGCTTATGCCCTTTAAAGTAACTACTAACATGATTTATAGATGACTAGATTTCCGCCCGCGGCTTCGCCCGCGTTTGCAAAGGAAAACCCGCATAGTTCCCGTTCCCGTGGAAATTCCGGGATAAAAACTATCCTATGTGTTAATCCAAGTTACCCTCTATATGTTTGCTAAATTTCATTGTAATCGGTTCAGTAGTTTTTACGTGAAAGAGTAACAAACATCCATACAAACTTTCGCCTTTATAATAATATACTAGCTTTCCGCCCGCGGCTTCGCCCGCGTTTTCAAAGAAAAACCCGCATAGTTCCCGTTCCCGTAGGATTTCCGGGATAAAAACTATCCTATGTGTTAATCCAAGTTACCCTCTATATGTGTGCTAAATTTCATTGTAATCGGTTCAGTAGTTTTTACGTGAAAGAGTAACAAACATCTATACATCTATACCGTATAAGGCTCAGAGATACTTATTGTGCTAATAAATAAGTCTTAATACATTTCTATAATTACCATCCATAATCCAGGGGTCTGTGGTCAAATCATACCATGGAACTTCCCGCTCCTGATGGCGTCATGGAAGCTTGGCCCAGCCTTGGCCACTGGCAACACTCTGATCTTGAAGCCAGCTGAACAGACTCCACTCACCGCATTGTATTTGGCGCAGCTGGTGAAGGTATGTTGGGAAAATTAACAAATGTATTGATTTAAGAATAATAAATGTTAAGGAGCGTTTCGATAATAATTAATGGTAGATGGTAGTAATAGCAGTTAGGAAAGAGAATGATAATGTTGTGTTTTATTGTATTTTTAATATTCTTATTCTTTTTCCCAACTTCAGGAACAGTCCTGTGAAGGTTTAGTTTATACTTTATGAGAATGGGCAGATAGGCGACACTCAAAATTTTTTTGATTCTTGGATATGGTGATTTCCTCACTAGGTCCTTTTTTTCATCTTAATCCGCCAATTAAGTTATGTTTCTTATTAAAGGAACCGAAAAATAATAAAAAAATGTGTTCATGTGCTTTTAATTCATATACAGGGTGTCCCAGAAGTCGACGTCAAGCCGAAATTTTCTGAAAGGTAATGCCACACCAGTTATCAGAAAAATTTAAAAAAAAAATTAAGTCATGTATTTTTGAAGTTATGGATTTTTTTATTTTATTCCAGAAAATGTACACCATGTGACAGTTTTTTCATTCCTGTTGCTACAAATATTTACTTTTTGTCAATTTTTTTTCTCTTCCGTCATCCCGAATAGTGCTTTATGTAACCTGTGATCCTAAACCATGTGCCGATCACTCCAACTTGTAGGAAAATGTAATTTTATACCGTACAAGTTTTCAAAATTAATTTTTCGCACTACTTCAACTGATCGTCCTGAAAAAAAAAATGTACTACTCCAGTTTGGCAAGTAGCTTTAAAAGTAAGCGCATTCAATAAGGATTCTAACGTGGTATAACACTTACTCCATTATATCTTAGATCGGCCATAAAATTTTTTTTTGTTAAACAAAGTCTGTTTTTAACAATTTCTTTGAAATTCCAAAAAACTATTCTAGTGTACCAAAAGCGTTCCTAATTACCACAGCGTGGTTTAAATAAGATGGAGAGAGACATTCCATAAAGTGTGAGCGAGACAGATAGACTACTTGTGACATACGGACGCAAATAAGTGAACGAGACAGATAAGCATTACAGCCACTTAGTTCGAGTACACCATAATGAGGAATATCCAGACAGATGGATAGGGCAGGCTGGTACAATCTCGTGGCCCGTCCGATTTAACCCGATTTAAATCCTCTAGATTTTTTTCCTGGGGAGCAGTAAAGGAAAAAGTCTATTCCAAGTCAATTGAAAATGTAGAAGAGCTTAGAAAGAGAATAGCGGAAGCAGTAGAATTTGTAAATAATGGAAGATTTGGCCGCCTGATTTCACGATCTTTTTTAAGGAGATGTCAAGCTTGTATTGCAGCTGAAGAACGGAAATTTGAACTTATTTTGTAAAAAAAAAGTAATAAATTTAATCATAAAAAAGAAACTGTCTTTATTTTACTCTAGTTCACTTATTTGCGTCAGTATGTCATAAGCGTTACTATCTGTCTCACTCACACTTTATGAAATGTCTCTCTCCATCTTATTTAAACCATGATGTGGTCATTAGGAACGCTTTAGGTACACTAGAATCGTTTTTTGTAATTTCAAAGAAATTGTTAAAAACTGACTTTGTTTAACAAAAAAAAATTTTTATGGCCGATTTAAAATATAATGGAGTAAGTGTTATACCACGTTAGAATCCTTATTAAATGCGCTAACTTTTAAACCTACTTGCCAAACTGGAGTAGTACATTTTTTTTCAGGACGATCAGTTGAAGTAGTGCGAAAAATTAATTTTGAAAACTTGTACGGTATAAAATGACATTTTCCTACAAGTTGGAGTGATCGGCACAGGGTTTAGGATCACAGGTTACTTATAGCTCTATTCGGGATGACGGAAGAGAAAAAAAATTGGCAAGAAGTAAAAATTTGTAACAACAGGAATGAAAAAACTGTCACATGGTGTACATTTTCTAGAATAAAATAAAAAATTCATAACTTCAAAAATACATGACTTAATTTTTTTTTTTCAATTTTTCTGATAACTGGTGGGGCCTTACCTTTGAGAAAATTTCGGCTTGACGTCGACTTCTGGGACACCCTGTATGTACTTATCAATTCGCCAAGTTTTGTTATCAATTATGTATTCTCGAACACAATGTTTCATATTTATAGACATAATAATTGACATGATAATGAATTTTATCAGTGTTTTACTTAGTGTAAACATTGATTAAAAGTGCCAATAAAAGTATGACGGAACGACTATTACCTACATAAAAAATTGATTTCTTTTTCATAATTACTTATATAAGATACTTGGCATTTAAAGACTTGCACTATCATGTTCAAATAATTTATATGAATAACTAAAAAATATGTTAGTACATTTTTTTGTATGTACATATTATATAGGAAGCAGGATTCCCACCGGGCGCGGTAAATGTGCTACCGGGCATGGGCGACGCGGGCGCAGCCCTAGTCGATCATCCCGATGTTGACAAGATAGCTTTTACAGGTAAATATTCTATTTAAAATGAAAAAAAAAAATAAAAAAAATACCATAGATTTTTAGAAAAAATTGTTTATTTTGACATCGTTTTGTTTATTTTTGTTAATAATAGCTCAGACTCAGTTTGATATAAAAGATTTTTGATTAAAAAATAACTATTTATTTTAGCTGCGGTGCCCGTGCGGACAGATCCGCCAAACATAAATTTGGTTCTAAAAAAAGTTTCTAAAAAAGTTTGTTTTTTAAAACTTTAATCCCAAACCGGTATTAGGGATAAAATCAAGCAAATCTCGAGATAGCAAATTTTGTTGAAAAGGAAACGTTCCTTCATTTCTAAAAAATAAATATAACGGCATTTTTTTATATGTTAAAAAATTCACTTACCGTGTCTAAAAATCTTACTAAAAAGGAAGCGTTTTCCCCCAAACGAAATTGTTAACAAAACTACATCTCCATCAAAATGAACTAGCCTACAACTTTCCCTATTTATGCCCTTAGGTTCAACAGAAGTGGGCAAGCTGATCCAGCGTGGTGCAGCCAATAACGTGAAGCGAATCACATTAGAGTTAGGTGGCAAGTCACCTAACATAGTGTTGGCTGATTGTGACCTACCGTACGCTGTGGAACAAGCGCACATGGCGCTGTTCTATAACATGGGCCAGTGTTGCTGTGCTGGTGAGTGTTTTTTTTAATTAAATTTCGCTTCATTCCCCTTCCAATGGAAGGGACCTTTGTGCTAAATGTATTTTTTTCTTTTTTCTGCTTGTTTTTTAACCCTTTTTTATTCTTTGTATTTTGCTGCCGATGAGTGTACACATTCAAAAATACAGAAATCGTCGCCTTGCTACATGACGTGACGGCATTGCCATGACTCGATATTGACATTTTACTCTCAACGCGCCATAATAAGTTTCGCTTCAGTAAACAAAAAGTAATTAAATATTTTGTGTCAAAATAATAATTTATTACAATTTATGATCAATACTTTTCTATGCAAAGAAAAAATAATATTTATAATCTGGCAATTACTGACAAAGAAGCACATAGGTAATTATTAATTCTAATTCTAGGAAGTTACATAATACATAGTCAATGATGAATGAATGTACGATTAATAAAAGAAACTACCGCACGAACAATGTTTTGCTTCTTAATCACTCAAGTTGAACTAGTGTTTTTTATGTAACTTTGATAGATTTTTTTAAAGAATTTAAATATTCCTTTTATTGTTATTTTTTATATTTTTTCTCCATCCAGGATCCAGAACATTCGTAGAGGACAAGATCTACGACAAGTTCGTGGAGATGTCAGCTGAGAGGGCGAAGCGCCGTGTTGTGGGCAACCCCTTCGACCCTAAAACTGAACAAGGGCCGCAGGTATGTTATTTATTTCGACGGTTATAACTTATTATGTTATTTGGATTTTTTTTACGAATTTTGGATTTTAAATGCGTTTAATGAGTTGAAATTTGATTTTATTCTAAATTTTATTTTAAAATGCAAGAAGCTATTTTGTTAATAATTTAGCTAATTTTCTATCACGCCATTGACATATAGAATCACTATAAAGAACAAACACATCCATCTGTTTGTTCGTAAATAAATACTGACGTCCAACCATTGACGTACTTTAATCAATTAGCACACAATGGCCAATTCAAACGTAGTCAAAATGTGTTCGAACGGTGTTGTATAAAGTTAAAAATTGAAATTTACACCTTATTTCTTGGCCATAGTGATCAAAGTCCATTGCTATCCGCTTATTGGAAAACTCAGCCTAATACCTGCGTAGGCAGAGTTTTGCTTAGGACAATTTTTGAGCCTGACTGTAGGTTTTTTAATTTTATTGACATGATGCATCTAACATAATATACTTATTCCAGGTCGACGCAGAACAACACGCAAAAATCCTAAGTCTCATAGAGAGCGGTAAGAAACAGGGCGCTTCCCTTCAAGTGGGGGGCGGGGCGGTCAGCGGGGGGGGATACTATGTGCAGCCCACTGTGTTCAGTGACGTCACCGATGATATGGATATCGCTAAAGTTGAGGTAAATATAGGCATAAATGAAGGCTTTTTGAAATAAATGTCTCTAAACCTATATAATATAGGCTATAAAAAAAGTTGAGGTGAAAAAATTCATCTTTTAATTTATTACATCAAATTTTTCAGATCTTTGGTCCAGTACAACAGATCATGAAGTTCTCGAGCTTGGATGAGGTACTCGATCGCGCAAACAACACCGAATACGGTTTAGCCGCCGCTGTGTTCACTAAAGATTTGGACAAGGCCAACTATCTTATTCAGGTATACATTAATTTATTAAAGTTTACCAATAACATGTCGCTGGTACACAAATATGGACTTTAATATTAATAAATATACGATTAACTGTACTATTCAATATTCATAAAAATTACAAAATAAAACATTTTAAATTTTCTACAACCCCTACATTATTACCATACAAAATCTCATAGGAATGGACTGAATAACACACATCCTAATCGGTCGGTCGACTTGTTTTTCAGTCATATCGTTGTACATTTTAATAAAAACTGGCAAAGCAAAACCCGTATAGATCCCGTTCCCGTGGAATTTCCGAGATGGAAACTATCCTATGACAGAAATGGGAATAAATTTTAATTAACAGAACTATAATGCAAAAATATTATTATTGTATAAGGTCCGGCGCAGATATGGCGGAGCGCAGCGCAGCGCATTTTTCATTGTCAAATTGTTATCGACATTATCCTTATTTAAATCCATACTTAATATTATAAATGTGAAAGTAACTCTGCCTGTTCAGTAGTTAAGGCGTGAAGCTATGTCCACACTATGCACTTTCATCTTCAACTTTCGTCTTCATCTTTCTATTCAACTTTCGTTTGTCGCTTTCAATATTGAATTCAATATTGAATGCGTTAACAAACGCAACGCCAATATAGTCATTTACCTAGTTCATTCGTAGTTTGTCAACTTGTGGAAACATGTGCGACGACAACATTTTACTTAGTGGAATATGTGCTGCTTACTTGGTCATAAGAAATTCCAGAAAAAAAAAGAACCAAGCGAAAGTTTTGGATACGAGGCTATTACAATAATCGAAGTAATGTGATTATGAGAGAACTACGAGAAGATAAAGATATTCTTTTTAAAAATTTTACACATATGTCTGAAAAAAAATTCGATAGACTTTTGAAATTGGTTACACCATCTTGTTGTTGAACGCTTTGAAGACGAAAGTTGAAGATGAAAGTAGTGTGGACATAGCTATTGAGTAACAACTCAATCACGCCTTAACTACTGAACCAATTTGCATGAAATTTGATATAAAGATATTTTGATACCCAAGCATCCCAAGCATCCCGGGACATAGGATAGAGGAAATCTTTGTTCGTTTGATTGTAATGAATAGGCTCATAAACTACTGGACCGATTTTAAAAATTCTTTCACCATTCGAAAGCTACATTATCCACGAGTAATATAGGCTAGGTTTTATCCCGGAACGGAAACTATGAGGGTTATTCTTTGACTGCGCGGGTGAAGCCGCGGGTGGAAAGCTAGTATTTGAATATGTCTAATACATGTTTTGTTCGCAGGGTCTCCGCGCAGGCACAGTGTGGGTGAACGATTACAACGTGTTCGGTAACCAGGTGCCCTTCGGTGGTTACAAGCAGAGCGGGCTCGGACGGGAAAATGGCCCTTATGGCTTACAGAACTATACCGAAGTTAAGTCGGTTATTGTACGCATGACTCATAAGAACTCGTAATTTGTGAAATTAATTGAAATAAAAAATTTTTGGCGAGAAAATTATACTATATATTACTATGTCATATGTTTGATTATGAGTATAAAGTATGTATTTATAGTTTAATGAAAGAAAACACAAAATACATTTGACAATAACAGTAAAAAATATAGAACTTATATACTTTCTAATATATATATTAATACTTAACATACGCACACTAGTCAAAAATATCTTAAGATTAAGTGAAAAATAACATCATAACTTTCTCAAAAGGTTGTTAAAGCATTTACTTGTAAATAAACTTTAAACTGTATTTCTAATATATTATTTTTTATAATTCAGTTGTTTTATTAATGACCTTATATCAATAAATCACATACTAGCTGCGCTCCGCGGTTTCACCCGCGTGGCTCCGCTCCTGTTGGTCTTAGCGTATAGAGATGATATTATAATATTATAGCCTTCCTCAATGGATGGGCTATCTAACACAGAAAGAATTTTTCAAATCGGACCAGTTGTTCCTGAGATTAGCGCTTTCAAACAAACAAACTCTTCAGCTTTAAATATTAGTAATAGAATATAGATAATCCAGATTATTGCTTTTGCAAAAAAAAACAATGTTCTGACTTCTTCACTCTAATCTCAATTTCCTCTTGTTGCATTAATTAAAATCATAAAGATTTTGCGGGTTCTTTTTCTTCATATCTTATTGCTATGAATAGTGATTCAAATTTCAACGCTAAGCGAGTAAACATATTGTGTGTTTATAATAAATTATTATTTCTCTGTAAGTGATTGAAATCTAAATTTCTCAAACCGTACTTATTGAGAGGCTTATTCTCATATTTAAAAATCTGCATGAAATACTGTTTGTTTGGGGTTATATTGTTAGGTATTTAACATCACGACGATGTTGAATATTTATGCAAGATCTATGCATTAAACAAAATCACTACGAATTGATTTTGTGATTATTATCAGTGATAATGTCCTGTTTTTCCAACTGAATAAGCTCAAAGAAAAAAAATCGCAAAAAGCCAACATCACACGGTGTTCCCAGGCGGTCACCCATCCAAGTACTGACCGCGCCCGACGTTGCTTAACTTCGGTGATCGGACGAGAACCGGTGTATTCAACGTGGTATGGACGTTGGCGATGGAAAAATATATGAAAGATGTATCTGTCGTGGTCATATCGTAGATTTGATCATTTCATGATATGAGTGGCCATTTCACGAAATGGTCGCATATCGTGAAATGGCCAACATAGTTTGATCAGATCGTTAAATCGTCAACGTTTCACGATTTGGTCATCCACATTTGGTCATATCGTATAAAATATAAAGAGTCCATAAAATATTAAAAATTTTCAGAATAACTATATTCTAAAAACTTGTTAAATGTCATTTAAGTTAGTGCCGCGGCAGCGGCCGGCGAATGCCAGAAGCAAATCGTTTTTGCAATAGAAAACAGTTAGGTTAGGTTAGACTTTGATAAACAACGCACGAGCCGAGCGAGCAAAGCGAGCGTGCCGCGGCAGCGGCCGGCGAGTGCCAGAAGCGGATCGCTTTTTAAAAAACAATTATAATAATATAGTACTTAGTAGTTTCTTAAATTATTTTATTTAAGTCGCATTTTTTCTTAAATACATATAAGATATCCACATTTTCCATAGTACTTGTACCTCTTCGTCGTAAATTCTTTGCTATGACTTTCTTCATAATATTGTTATTAAACGAATTATGAAGTTTTTAACTGCGAATAATTTAATTTTCGCCAGCGGCCGCCATCTTATCACATAAACACAGAGCTTGCAGCGCCTCTACCAACGATTAATGTAACTATTTTACGATATGATTAAATAATTTTGATCATTTCATGAAAAAACCGTGCGTTAATTGGCCATATCGTGAAACGATTTCTTATCATTGATCTGCCCAAACCACATCATGATGTGGGCAAACTAAATTGGCCATTTCACGATATGCGACCATTTCGTGAAATGGCCACTCATATCATGAAATGATCAAATCTACGATATATGACCACGACATTAGCACAGAATATTAGGTTAATTTTGCTTTTTAAACATATCAAAAAGTTTGACCGTTTTACCTACGTTTAGAATTATTCAAAATGGATTCAAACATTAAAAAAAATACTATAATATAAAATATGTACCTATAATACCAGATATTAAGTGCCGACTGTACCCTACCTACCCTACAGGATCACGGAGTTTTGTATTGTTGAACTACTAAAGACTATGCTGACTATCCCTAGTCCCCTTCCCTATACCACAAAATACATAATAGTAGCTAAACGCTACCTATATACGCCTATGGTACATGTTTACGTTTTCTCTACATATGAACCATCCTGGTAGTATCAAGGAATATACAAAAAAGAATTATAGTAGAGCCATTTTAATAGGCAACATTTGACAGTTCAACAAAATTCAACAACGTAACCTAGTAACGACGACATAGAATAACATGATATTTCGTTTTGTTAGAACTGCACATTTGCTTAACTTTTTTCCATTACGATTATATATTTATAATAATAAGGACCGATACAAGTAATTTTAAGATTTCATTTTACTGATAAACCATCCTAAACATAATAAACAATTTCTGAATTGAAGAACTGACGTCGCTACAATTTTGTGTCAATAAACCTTTTTTCTTTTTAAATACTAGAGACGTTACTCTAAAAATCGAAATCTGACATCTATAGTCCTTTCCACCCATTGTTTCCACCACGGGTTTCCAGCTAAAGATGATTTCTGTGACACATCGATTTTTGACACGTGTAGAGATGTCTTTACTGAAATCGTATCAATTGTTTCCGATAATCGATAATATTTTATATGGAAATGAAATCGATTTGAATAAAGTACCAAAATTAGTTTTTTCGGCATTTCGCCAACAATTAACTAAGGAAACTTAGCAAACAACAGCAAAAAAAAGTCAACAATAACAATTAGTAATAATAACAGAATACCACGTAAAGTATCAATATAAAAATGCAACTTGTATACAAGGCTGACGCACTCGTACAGACGATTGACTCGATTGACAAACGATCACAAGATGGGCGCCGATTATATGTTTTCCAACTCTATGATTTTTCAACGATCCATTTCATGTACACGAATTGCGTAGGTATTATATTTTTGTGTTATTTTATTTTATTTTTCATTTTATTAAACTGAACAATACTGTTTTTGATTTATAAGCTTAAGATGTTTCATTTTTATATTTTTGGTAATAATGCCGCCATAAAATAAAAATATTATGCACTAAAATTATTTTTGCGTTTTAAACATAAAATACGTAATTCGGAACACGACGAAGTGTCACAGGAATCATCCTACGTGAAAAGGACTATAGAATAGAATGCATTGATTACTTGTGAATAAAAATCATCATAAATTAATAAATTCGATTGACAAATGTTTCAAATCCGTATCGAATAATACACTTTAATCGATGTTTTTAAGCAGGTTACTTCTCTACGAAGATAAAATTGATAGACGTCAAATGTTGCCTATTAAATTGGCTCGACTTTAACGAAATCGGTTCACCTGTTCTCTAGCGCGCTATGCGCTTACCTACATATTTTGCGATTCATTTTTATAAGATAAAAATATATTGTGCTGTGACAGAAAACGCCACCCAAAAATTCCCATTTCCGCTTGTATGTAGCTATCATAGGCCTTGGTTCAAAAATAAGTCAAAAATAGCCAGAATAAGTATGTGTATTGTGTAAAATTCATTGATGCAGCTTTCAAGCAATTTATTTTTACTCTGTTGTAGAGAGACCAAGAATGTGCGTATGGGAACAAATCAAGTAAAATGATTTTAAATTAGTTGTTCATTTGTGGAAAGAACTTCATTGTATCTCAATATTTAGGATGTGTATTACCATGTCTGGTTCATTACATACAAAACAGGATTAATGCCATCCGACTACCAATAGATGCCGCTAAGTGTATCATTTTAACCAGCAAAAAATAAAATTAGATTTAATTGCAATTTCATTGCTTTTTATAATTTTTTACATACTTTTGTAAATGGAACCTACCTATTTAATTTCATTTTCGCTCGATTTTAACTAATTTTACAGAAAAGTTTATATTCAAAACAACGCCATCTCATGAAACTACTATAAACAAGTTATTCTCCTCCGATTTGGCGATGCTAAACGAATAATAGATGGCACTACAGACTTTTTACGTTACTTTTCACGTTTTTAACACAGACTAATAATAATAACACAGACCACAGACTAATAATGATATACTACGTTTTTAATACATAGTCTCATTGCCTTTGCCACCTATAAAAATATTGTAAATGGGTTAAAGCCGTTATTAATTATTACAAACTGCGTTCCTGTAGCGGCCTATATTAGGTAGGTACCTAGTGTATTGATAATTTTCATACGAATAATGAATTGTCGGAAAACTTGCGAGATTGTGTGAATATTTGATTGCAAGATCTCATTACAAAATAATATACAACCACAGACTAATAATAATATACTACGATACAACCTATACTTAAACCGTAGTAAGTATAAATAACTATATTATTTCTAGTCACATTATTTTAATTATAATTATATAAATTATAAATAAATATTAAAGGACAATATTACACAAATCGACCTAGTCCCACAGTAATCTCAATTAAGGCTTATGTTGTGGGTACTAGACGACGATAAATATAATATCACAGACTAATAATAATATACTACGTATACAAATAATATAATATTTTATAAATACATATATAGATAACACCCAGACCCAAAAACAAATAATCAAGTACATCACACAAATATTTGCCCTGACCGGGGATCGAACCCGGGACCGTCGGCTCAGTAGGCAGTTACTTTACAACTGCGCCAACCGCGTCGTTAAGAATATCAAGAAATATAATAAATCGAAACTAAAGTTAAATACCTACCTACCTACGTCATCTTGTTTTATTTTCTAAATAATCCTATCAGATTACCTTTATATGAAGTATGAACCAAAAAGTTTTGAGATTTAAACCGTAGAAAAGGTTTTGAATGATCCTTTGCGTTTTTTTTCTTTATGCGCCTAAAATTAAATATTTCGACATCGATTCCCATAAGAATGAAGTATTTTCCCGTTATAAAAAGTAGCCTATGTTCATCAGGTAGGTATAATTTTTGCTTCGAATGATGAAAGAATTTTTCAAATCAGTCCAGTAGTTTCGGATCCTATCCAATACAAACAAACAAACAATCAAATCATTTCTGTTTTGTAGATAAATACGAAAGTTACTCCGTCATAGTAGGACAAAATAGTGGGACCACGAGAAAATAGGTATTCCCGCACGCGTCTGAACCGATTTTGACGGAAATTTCGATATATGTTGAAAAAGGACATCTCAATTTTGTTGCATAAATAGGATTCAAGGGGTAGGAACAGGGATTGAATAAGGCACACGGTTGAAGCCGCAGAATGAAAGTTGGTAATTTATAAGATTAATTTATTGTAAAATAAACTACTTCATTTTACTTAAACATATTCTATTTATCATTCATTGACTTATCATAAACTTTTGAGTCTAGGACCTAGTTAAGTACCTATTTAATGTGAAAATTTTGAAAAAAATGTTTTCTTTAGGAAATTATTAGCATTAATTGATTACCTTGTCTTGTCATTAATTTATTTACCTACTTGGTAAATAATCGGTCGAACACTTGTTTAAAGTTTATTTTCCTTGTCCTTTCCAGGTAATCTAAATTATTTAATTTTTGCAGTAGGTAATTAATTCATTTCGGCTTGAACAGACAAGGCCATTAGGTGAAGCGAGATTGCCAAATATGGGTGATCTGTAGATAAACTTAATCCACAAGGAAGCATCACATTTGCTGTAGCTTCTTATGGGTAGGTGAACGAAGTGCCTTAAACTACCTAGCCAGGTCTGCAAACTGTAAGCTGTCCATACCCAAGCACCACTCAGCAGCTTTCAAGGGTAGCTTTCGATACAATGCCACTGTGTTGGAACAACATTCCACCACCATTAACCAGTTTGACAAATATTAATAATTTTCGTTTCCAATACCGGAAACATATTTTAAAATCCTGTTCTAATCCTTAGTGCATTTGTATCGAATTACAGTTTACACATAAACTTTAATTAAATATTTATTTTATTTACTGGTTATAATATAACATAACATTATATAGACATTTATTTTCTGCCTATTTATCATTATAATTATAAACATAGTATATGTTAACGGAAATGTATGTAATCCGTCATTGTATAAAATTCCTAGGAAATGTATGTAATTCCTAAAATCGCACGGAAATGTGTGAAATAAATCATTTTATAGTACACATTTCCTAGGAAATCTATACATTTCCTAACTAACAATCGGAAATGTAAAACATCTAAGATATTGGAAGGTACGCGGGACGAGGGGTATGTATGTCGCAATCGGATTGTATAATCCGCCGAATTACAAACGGCCGGCATTTTGTAATATGCCAAAAATTCGTAATCAGAATTTTTTGGTTTGGATAAGGGGGTGGGTTAAGTTAGGTTCGTGTTTTTTAAAACTATACAGAAATAGGAGCCCCACTTCGTGGGGCTCCGTCGGCTCGCGACCGTCTTTTTGTAGAATTTTTGAAAAAGACGAATTTCGGCATATTACAAAAACTCCAAAATGGCGCCGACGAAAATTTTACATCTTTTCGTCATGGGTGTCATTTTCATGGTTTTTGGGGTAGCTATTAACGAATATGAGGTCAAAACTAAAATCCAAGATGGCGCCGACAAAAAATTTACATCTTTTCGTCATGGGTGTCATTTTCATGGTTTTTGGGGTAGCTATTAAACAATATGAGGTCAAAATGAAAATCCAAGATGGCGCCGACGAAAATTTTACATATTTTCGTCATGGGTGTCATTTTCATGGTTATTGGGGTATCTATTAACGAATATGAGGTCAACATTATAATCCAAGATGGCGCCGACGAAACTTTTACATCTTTTCGTCATGGGTGTCATTTTCATGGTTTTTGGGGTAGCTATTAACGAATATGAGGTCAAAACTGAAATCCAAAATGGCGCCGACGAAAATTTTACATCTTTTCGTCATGGGTGTCATTTTCATGGTTTTTGGGGTAGCTATTAACCAATATGAGGTCAAAACTAAAATCCAAGATGGCGCCGACGAAAAATTTGACATATTTTCGTCATGGGTGTCATTTTTGTGGTTTTAGGTGTGTCTCTTTAAATGATGTATCTCTTTTAAATTATTTTTAAGACTGTCCCACTCACACTCTGTATAGGTTATAGCTTTGCATACGCTAAGTACGTAAAAAATACTGATAAAATGCCAGGTGTATCTTTTTTTTCAATTAGATTAATTCATAAAACTCTTTGTGTACACCCCGTAAATGCAACCCGCCCAACTTTGTCACCCGCACGTGAGCTATCGTTTAATTATGTTTTCATAGACAAAATAATCACATTAGCGAAACGGTATATCCCGGCTGCACGAAGTTAGAGAAGAAAACATGGATTTTCAGGAAAAATTTAGCAAAATTTTTTTGATGTAATTTTGTTGTTTAAGTATTTTTACGTGATTAGTGTATGCAAAACTACAAGTCCCTTAGCACTTAGTATACCGATAGTGGGACACCCTGTATAGTCGAATTCTTATATACTACGAGAGAGAGAGAGAGAAATAATCTTAAAGAGCATTGAAATAAATGTTTAGGAATCGTCGTTGGCGTCATCTTGGATTTTAGTTCTGACCTCATATTGGTTAATACTTAATAGCTACCCCAAAAACCTTGAAAAAGACACCCATGACGAAAACATGTAAAATTTTCGTCGGCGCCATCTTGGATTTTAATTTTGACCTCATATTGTTTAATAGCTACCCCAAAAACCATGAAAATGACACCCATGACGAAAAGATGTAAATTTTTTGTCGGCGCCATCTTGGATTTTAGTTTTGACCTCATATTCGTTAATAGCTACCCCAAAAACCATGAAAATGACACCCATCACGAAAAAAAGTCAAATTTTCATCAGCGCCATCTTGGATTATAGTTTTGACCTCATATTCGTTAATAGCTACCCCAAAAACCATGAAAATGACACCCATGACGAAAAAATGTCAAATTTTTCGTCGGAGCCATCTTGGATTTTAGTTTTGACCTCATATTGATTAATAGCTACCCCAAAAACCATGAAAATGACACCCATGACGAAAAGATGTAAAATTTTCGTCGGCGCCATCTTGGATTTTAGTTTTGACCTCGGGTAATAGCTTCCCCAAAAACCATCCACATTTGCAAAATATGTGTTTGCTCCTTAGGAAAAGTTCAGATTTCCTAGGTAATGTGACGAATCTAATTTATTTAATTCGGACCGTAACTCGGAATAACATACATATTTTCTAAGAATTGTATGTACAATGCGGGATTTATTACATTGCCGGTAACATAATAATATGTATGATAATTCTTAAAAAAGTACATATTTTAAACATTTTTTAAAAAGCTTCTAGATATTGCATACAATTCCTAGAGGTTTTGTAAAACACACACTTTTTTTAAAGTTAGTTACTAACATACTTATCACAATAATTGTACCTACCTAGTTACTAATAAAAGTATAAAAATGAATTTTTAAAATTCGTAATAAATTAAAAATAATATCAAGTATGAAGATGGTCTATAAAATGGAATGCGCTATGTTTACGTGAGCGTGATGTTCCCGCGAACCACGTGGCGACGTTAGATACCTAAATTTGAGTAACGCAGATTTGTGACAGCGTCCTTAAACCACTAGGATTTGTATACAATTCCTTGATTTCATACATTTCCGGTAACATATACATAATTTCATTTTATTTATTTACATTAAGTATATACATAATTACATACTGATATTATATCTACGAGCTACCTATATTACATGTTTTAACTGATGTATTTATTTATTAGTATCTATCATATTAATAGAAATATATCTTTCACATAATATACTCATGTTAAATTATCATAGACTGAAACTCCAATAGTCACTTGGGGTCACTGAAAATCAGTGGTGGTAAGGTATTAATCACATTGCCATCATATACTGAGTTGGCTCCATTTATCAGGTCACCCACTGCCACATTACAGTTCTTAGGAATAAGATTATTTTTATTTAATTATTTTTCTTTTTATTTCTTTTTGGTTTTCCTTTGTTTATAAATGTATCTCGTGTTGTGATCTTGACAATAAATGTGTTTTATTTATTTATTTATTTAATGTCTCTTACTGCATGCTTTTCATGCAGTTGTCCGCACCATATGTATTGTGGTCTTTGTCCATACACACTTTCTCCAAAGCCCTGCTTTGGTCATGTTTCATGTATAAGCTCCTGTATAGTAGTAAAATTTAATCAAATATTTAATTCTTATTTCTTGAAATTTGGTATAGTATTTTTTGTGTGATACAAATCAAAACCAACAGTCAGGTTAGGTAGACTACAATTTACAAAACTGGCAGGGTTGCCATGCAATGGTTGGTGGTTAATGAAACACTTGACTCGACTGTAAGCTTGTATTGAACTGCTTAAACTGTAGAACAACAGGACTATATATTCTAGACGCACACATACAATAGATTACACACTACACTGTAAACTGTAGAATTAATATAAAAGACATAGTTCATTATATTTTGTAGTCTTTGATTATTTATACTACAGACTAGAAATAAATACTATGTATGCGATTATTCTAGCCATCCATTTTCGTGTTCCTTAAAATTAAGTACATCTTAGTCAAAGGGCAACTTATTGTGCCCTTGCCCGTAATGCACTCATAATTTCAAGTTGAATGTTTGTCATTCTTTATGTACCAAACACAGTCACGGCCACGGCGCTCATTCCATTTTACTGGTATTAAAACAGATGAAATCCTTCATGATCCCATATCCTTCTTAGTAGCAAATGTATCTTGTGTCTACAATGTTTTTGTGGAGAATCGTATTATTATTTACATTTGGGATGAATTAATTCTTCTCCTCTCTTGAACAAATTTGTTATTGCGAACGTAAGCAATAAGTCTGTAATAAAACAATCTTATATTGGGTTACAAATCCATAAACCAATCATTAAAAATCATGTTTGTAAAAATTTATGTTCTGAGAAAATATCAGTTTACCATATAAAGCTTATTTTCTGCCTGTAGATTCTACATAACCTCACAGTCCATCCATAAACCATATTTAGCACTTATTTTTAAAATATTAGTCAACAATTAAAAACGAAAACAAACAAAGTTTCTCGTTTTGGTTTTGACAGAATCTCGTAAATAAACTGAACTAAATACCAGTCATAATAATGTACTCTGTGACTAAATAACTCAGTTTACTTTGTTTATTTAAAAATCCGAGTTTAGTAGGTACCTATTTATTATTATGTTGATTGACACTTGACGCCACAGACTTGAAAATAAAAGACCGTACGTGTACATATATTTACATTAGTGCCATCTAGTGGCTCTGGAAGGAAAAGAACTTCAAGTCTGTGTTTAACGTGCCATCTAGTGTGTTAAAAGCAAAAGACCAAGAGATATAATCGAACATGTAGTACGTTTTTTCCCCACTGGCGCTTTAATTGCGCAAATTCATAGTGCAACTTTTTTTGTATGGAGTGAACCGTCTGTTGTATACGTAGTATATTATTATTAGTCTGTGGTATTACCTATTTATATTATGTAGTCCTTGCTCTAAGTACCATTTTAAAATACATACCTAATAAAAAATAGGAAATTCTTTTTAAGGAAAATAAAAGACCAAGATGAAGTAACGACGCTTTATTTCAACAAATACGTCTAAAATCAACTACAAATCTATGTTATACGTCTTCTAAAAATAATTCTCTATATTAATACAACCTCTTAAATTCTGAAGTTAACATTGATGGAACATTATAAAAGACCTACGACTAAAATGACAATCAATCCTTTGGTCCATGCGCATAGACTTAAAAAATAATAAGGAATGTAAAAAAATATTAAAATTATATTAAAATTAGAACCGAGATTAACAAAAAATAATTTATTAAAACCTTCGAGGTGAATAACTAATCTAAAAATCACAACAGTGGAATGTAAAGTGCTACTTAATCTTAAAATCACAAAACTCCCGCGCACTCTTTAAAACTTAAAATAAAAAACTAAAAACATCTTTGGGCTCATTAAATGCGGACGGATCAATGAAGCACAGCATTCTTCATAAGCCAGCTTAGAAAAAAAAAATATAAAAATTTGTACTCGAAATGGGCGTCGCCCGTAAAATAGCACGCTTATCAGGTTAAGTATAATTTTATTCACGATTAAAAGTCAACTAAATTTTTTTCCTCTTTTTTCTTAACGAAAGATTAAAAGTCAACCAAAATTTTTTTCCTCTTCGTTGATGACGGAGAGGTTTTCCTCGGATATTTTCTCGAGGCAGCCGCAAGTGAGCGGGTTAAAGTTGGCGCTAGCGAGGCCTTCTTCTATTTCTCGTTCGATGATTTCAAAGTCATCGTTTTCGGCTTGGCACTTGAGGCATTCGTCGGAGGACGAGTCCTGGTAACACATGACGTTCTCGATATTGACCTCCACTTCGTCTTTATCGTTGGAGTACAGGCAGGGGCTGCTGTTGCTGAGTATTCGGGACTCTTTGGTAATGTTTTGGACGAATATCTCTGATTTGGGGCGCGATTTGAGTCGATCGCTGAGTTTGCGTAGAGCTGCGACGGGGTTGGGTCGCTTGTCTTTTGGGTGGACGCGTTGTATGCGTTCCTCTATAACGGAGATGCTTCGTTTGAAAACAACTGTGTCTTTGGTGTCGAAGCCGTCTATGGCGTCTCTGGATTCTGTGTCAGAGTCACACTTGAAGTAAATAGTATCGCATCCGTTCTCTTGCTTCACTTTGATGAGGCAACAGTCGTCTTTCTTCTCGCAGAGTATTTCGTGCAAGGAGCCGTGCAATGGGATCAGTTTCCCGCCGAAATTCTCTTGCATGTGTGTTGATATGTCGTCGTCTATGTATAGATCTTCAGTACTTTTGGCTTCCTGTAAACAAAAAAACATTTATTTTATTAAAATAACAATAGGAAGGCTCGACTTTTATTACAAAACATTAACTAGAGTCGATTAAAGTGTTTTATATTATGTGAGTATTTTTATTTTAAATAAAAACATCTGTTGAAATTAAAAACGTAAGATAGTTACATTTATACAAATAAAGCAAAAAGCCAACATCACGCGGTGTTCCCAGGCGGTCACCCATCCAAGTACTGACCGCGCCCGACGTTGCTTAACTTCGGTGATCGGACGAGAACCGGTGTATTCAACGTGGTATGGACGTTGGCGATAGAGCAAGCGAAAATAACAAAAGTATGACGCTTTTCGAGTAATTGTTAATAATAATAGTTACTAGATGCCGCCACATAACCTTTTTATTTTAATACGACGATAAACATATAGATGGCGTTGACCTTTAAGATGCCACTAAACCTCAACATAAAAATAAAAGTTAAATTTTATAATAATTGTAATTGTCATTTTTCGTAATAAAATATGAAAATCTCAGTCACTTAGCGCTAATGAAAAATAATATAGTACTCTCCATAAAAATTGAACTATGAGAAATGCTAAAAAGTAAAAAAAAAAGTATTAATCTAAAAGCTTCCTCACCTGAATAGCATTGAATGCTTGGCACCGTTTCAACGCATTTATATGTATTTCGTCGGTCAGAGTATCATCAATGGACAGATTTAGTTTTTCTTTACCGCTATTTCCTTCAGCTATAGTCACATTGACACAATTATCCAGCACTTGCAAACTATTCTCCCCACTTCTACTAAAGGTAATTTGTAGGAGAGGCTTGTTATTTCCATTTATTTTGACAGTGGAAAAAGATTTCACTGGGATTTTCTTTTCGCTATCGTCTTTGAGACTTTCTAGAACATTCGCGACACCCTTGTTGACTAAATCGTCGGTTTTCCTGCTAGATGTGTCTGATATGTCGGAATCTTGCAGGAGATATTGGAACTCCTTTCGGATCAATTCTCGTATGAACTCTTCGATGCTCCGCGTGTCCGTCGCTTGGTCGATCTTTTGACGGTCCATTATGTCGTCGGTTATCGTTCTGTAACAAATAATAAAGTGATAATACCGCTTAGTCTAATTGTTAATTTTTCAACGTGGAATTTTGTAAACCTAAATATTTTAAATTATTCGTAAAGTACATAATATATTAGTCTAAAGCCCTTGGCCCCCTCAGTGCAACATGTCATGAACATTGGTTAGGCCATGTTTACCCCAAGAAGCCTCGAAGAAAAAATAATGAAAACAGTATACATATTTTAAGAAATTATGAATTAAAAAATAAGCAAAAAGCCAACATCACGCGGTGTTCCCAGGCGGTCACCCATCCAAGTACTGACCGCGCCCGACGTTGCTTAACTTCGGTGATCGGACGAGAACCGGTGTATTCAACGTGGTATGGACGTTGGCGATATTGTAAGCGAAAATGACAAACATACAAAGGGTTTTAGCTGTGGGTTAATGTTATCAAATATTGTTAATAGGTGGCTCTATACTCATACCGAGAGTACATAGCTTAATATTACGAGGATAAGCACATAGATGGCGCTGAAATCAAATTGAAATCACAAACATTAATTGAACCCCTACTTTTGTTATACTTTTAGGTACTTTGTATATTAGATAAAAGCTCACCCACGCATCATCGTCCACTCTTAAATAGAAAATCTTTCCCGGCGGTATTGTAACATTTTTTCATTGCAGTTCTACTGCTATACGTCTGAGCGTGATATTATAATTTATAACCCTGCCTTTAGGGTGATTTTCCACCAATAATGTGCGAGTATGCGAGGAATGTGTTTGTAAATAACCAATACTATTAAAAACCAATAATATCGTATCGTAAATAGGTTGTCAAAAACTAATAATATCGCTTCATTAGAAGCGTTTTTAAAATCACATTCCTCGATACACATCCTTGCACATTATTGGTGAAAAAGCACCCTAAAGGGAGGGCTTACTGAGCTATATCCTCTTCTCTATAAAATGAACTATCGATAAGACAAAAAGACACAAAATATTTCAAACCAGTATCAGTAGTTCCAGAATGCAACTCAACAATATAAATTAAGGGTATCATTTAAGCTATCACCAATTTAATTAGTTTTGTGTTTCTTAAATAATAAGGTTTGTCCTCAAAATAGTAGATCTGTCACCAAAATGTAGTCACCAAACAATGCAAAATCAGTTCCACAATAAATCACCTAAAATCCTGAGGTCTAGTACCAAATAAATGTTTTTGTATGTATTATAATAGGTGTGTCCTAATAAGTATTTAAGCAAACTAATTTAAAGAGATCACCAATAAATCAAATTATGTTACTAGAAAACAAAAAAATCAATATTTATTCTTAAAAATAATAACCACTGAATAATCAGCTCTGGTTTAATAGCTGGCTTATGGCTAGCATAATTGTAGATAAAACACTTAATTAAAGTTAAAATTATCATTACATTTACATATTTATTGTTAAAAAAAAATATTCACCAAATAAATAATCAGCGCTGGTTTGGATTTCGAAGGGCACCCTCTTTTTCTTTTCTGGCCGATAAGCACATTTTTTGCTTCTGGTGGGGGGTTGGCCAGCTTTAAGCGTATGGCTAATCCGATAATATGTTTGCACATATCAATTTTTAAAGCGCGCCAATTTGTCTCCGCCCCTTTGATAATTTTTTCATTAAAATTATAAATTGATGTATTAAATTGGTAACAAATACTATTAACAAATAATATAATTTAATATTTGAATGAAATAAAATGTTACTACTGTATTGGTGACAAGATATCAAATAAAAAGGAGTCGCAGTCAGGGATCGATAATCGATTTATTTGGTGACAGATCTACCATTCTGAGCACAGAGCTATTATTTAAGTAACAAAACTGTTATTATAAGAACGAAGTTTATATTCATGTAATGCAATATAATTTTATTGGTTATCGATCTCTTATTTTACACATATACTAACATTAATTTGATAATTCATACCTGGGAACAATTTTTGTTTATCTGAGAACGAAAATATTTCGTGGTGATGGATCTATTTATTAGGTGATACAACTTGATGACAAATATAAATTTTGGTGATAGAAAATATAGTTCCCATAAATTAATATGAAGCCTTTCATTCTCAGTTTTTTGATTCCAACAATAAAAAATTGCCAAAAAGCCAACATCACGCGGTGTTCCCAGGCGGTCACCCATCCAAGTACTGACCACGCCCGACGTTGCTTAACTTCGGTGATCGGACGAGAACCGGTGTATTCAACGTGGTATGGACGTTGGCGACAGAGCAAGCGAATGATCGTAATTAAATTATCATAATATTATATAAATTATAAAATAATAAAAATAAACGTACGATTTATCTGCATCACGTCGAATGCCAACTTCGAAGTCTCTCGGCGGAAAGCTTTTGGACATCTCGCGTGTTTGAAAGAATTGCTCCCAGGGACTGCCTATAATTTATAATGAAATAATTTCTATGTAATGTTTCTTATTTTTTTGTTCTAGTAAAGATATAAGAATTTTATTTATGTGAGGTTTTTTTTAGAAACACTGGGTGTCATTTAATTTAGTAAGAATAAGTAAATAAAATTAAAAAAAATAAATGTTTAATATTATGGGTCCTAACTCCTAACTTCTAAGGTCATTTGGTCTATTTTTATGAAAGTTCTCTCTATACTTATTCACCATGAAATTGTTTGATAAAATATTTGAATTCAATATTATTCCACAAAATTCCAGAAACGAATAAAATAATAATTATTTATTTAAACATTTCTAGACTACAAGCAAATAAAACGATTAGCTAATTTTAACTTATTTATTATGTAGTTAAGATATACATTTGAACTTAAAAAAATATCCAACACCAAATAAACTACAACAATAAAACCAAGGTATTAATGTCATGTTAAGAAAATACACAGAGAAGCTTAGTAGTTGAAACAAAACAGGAATACACACAAATTGAAAAATATAATATTTTAGTTATACTTTAAAGTAGCTTATAGCAAAAAATACATGCAATGTAAGATTAATAAAAATAAAAGGAAGACAAAATTATATATGCGTCTAATGAAATAATAAAATAATTTATTTTTTACACAGTCATACCATTCAGGATCTTGTGTTAATAATGCAAAAAGCTTGAACGTGCTGCGTGCAAAATATAATAATGTGGCATTGTGGCTATAAGAAGCTAAAAAGTGGCCAAACTTTTTCAATATTTAACCTTTTTTACATTTTATCATAATCATTTAAAACAACTGAGATCAAAAATTTCTTAATATTTTTCCACCCTTATTTCAATTAATTTCCCATATTTTCTCTACTAACCACTTTTCCAGCTAGCGGCCGGTGACACAGGCGGCGGTCGGTAAGGCTTGGTCACACTGGGCTTGAAGTATAACTGTGGTAGAGACTTCTGCATAGTGTCCACGCAGTGTGACGCCGGCTTTACCGCTTGTATACGGATCTTGCTGCTGTAGTATAATTCAAAAAAAAAATATAAACCCAGTCAATACATAGTTAGTTAACAAGGTACCAACTACCAATTAATAAAACATATTATGTATATATACGAAAAAATAAATTCAAGAATATTTTTTGACACAAAATTATAAATCCGCCTAAACCTAACTACCTAAAATAAGCAGCAAAAAGCCAACATCACGCGGTGTTCCCAGGCGGTCACCCATCCAAGTACTGACCGCGCCCGACGTTGCTTAACTTCGGTGATCGGACGAGAACCGGTGTATTCAACGTGGTATGGACGTTGGCGATAGAGCAAGCGAAAATAACAAACGTATTGTGCGCATTTTGTGAATGTTATCAAATATTGCTCATAGATGGCTCTTGTTTTTATATCTATTTTAATATCGTGATAAATGCATGGATGGCGCTGTAATATAACAGTTTTAAGAAAATACAAGAATGAATGTTGAACATCAAAACTTACGTTAAACTGGGTATATAAATAGGTAAGGCCTGTATAAGGCACGCGGATCTTGGATCCTGATATGTTGAATATGTGTGTGTGTGTGTGTGTGTGTGTGTTTGTGTGTAACTTGTCAACTAACTTCTTATCCTCGGGCAGCGACATAGACCTTACAGTCTTCTTGTTCGCTTCGCAGATCCATTTCTCGTGTATGGCCACTAGCGGTTTAACATTCACACTGGCTAAGACTTCTTGTTCTACCGCGTAGGGCCCGCGGTGTGTGGGGGCCCGAGGGTCCGGGAAGTCTGATGGTGGATCCGGGATCCTGGAATGTTGGTGTGCGAATTTATATGATAAACAAATTTATGAAATACTAGTGGTCCGCCCCGGCTTCGCCCGTGGTACATATTTCGCAATAAAAGGTAGCCTATGTCCTTTCTCGGGTATCAAAATATCTCCATACCAAATTTCATGCAAATTGGTTCAGTAGTTTAGGCGTGATTGAGTAACAGACAGACAGACAGAGTTACTTTCTCATTTATAATATTATAGTTCAGGATACATCGCCCATTTTTGCAAGTGACTACTATCAAGCTAATTTTCCGTTTGTAGCTTTATTTTGATGAGACGCCCAATAATTTCGTGTACGAAAGTCTCGATTGTGGTAGCTAACAGAGATAACAAGGATAAAAATTTTTAATTTGATGGTTCTCCAATATTTATTACTATTACTGAATTTCTTTTTGTTCTATCTCAAGATAATTACCTAAATTATTCGAAAAAATATTTGTCCTACAAAATCTATGGTTGGTTCAAAGAGTCTCCCTTTCCAAAGTGTATCGATAACGAGGTCATCATAAATGATTACTAACAAGCTGATTTTTTTGTTTTCACTTAGTTAATGTTTATATAATTCAACAGACATATTGTCCTACAAATTGCGTAATAAATATTTGAGAACCATCAAATCAAAAAATTTTATCCTTGTTATCTCTGTTAGCTACCACAATCGAGAGTTTCGTAAACGAAATTATTCGGTGTCTCATCAAAATAAAGCTACAAACGGAAAATCAGCTTGATAGTAGTCACTTGCAAAAATGGGCGATGTATCCTGTACTATTAGTATGGATTTCTGTGCTCTCAATAATGCATATTGTATAAAAAATATGTGTGTGTACACACGTAAGAAGTGAAACTTCTTTATGACCTTATTTTCAAAAAATATGTCGAATCACGCGTGGTAGAGATAAGAAAAAGATGGCGCGTAACGGAAAAATGTCACGCGTAACGTAAAAATGTTACACTAAATTTTTTTACAACCCCGATAAAGAAGTTTCACTTCAATAAACGTCCAAAGTTAATATGCTATTGTACACTCTTAAGTGTAATACTTTACAATGTTGTGAGTACTGCTAGCACAATAATTTATCACGTAAATGAAATATCACAAGTTTAACAATAACTTTATTTGTCTTTCAATTTATTTTTTTCTTGACGTGCAACTGCATACATGTCACATGTAAAATATGTTAATTTTTTTTACAGCGATTGGATATCTTATAAATACAAACATGAAATTACTTATTTATAAATATTATTGAAAATCTAATAACAGAAAAACTTAACATTGAAAATACTTAAAAAATCTATGCTAATTATAAAGCTTAGGAAGCTTACCTTTTCAACCCAGTATAACTATCACGCACGGTGTCCTCACTTTCCGAAGTATGCCGGGACCTCTCTCCCATACTGCTACCATTTTGTTGACTCAACACAAATTCACTTTCAACTTTTTGTACTTGCTTATCCACTGCCATCATACTAGCTGGTTCACTTAGCACAGGTTTTTCTTGAAACATTAAAAAGTTAATTAAATGAAATTAATTATATCTACTTAAACATTTGTAAAATACAAATAGTAGATAGATATGTACATAACACAACAAGACAAAAAAAGAGAAGAAAAATAAGCAAAAAGCCAACATCACGCGGTGTTCCCAGGCGGTCACCCATCCAAGTACTGACCGCGCCCGACGTTGCTTAACTTCGGTGATCGGACGAGAACCGGTGTATTCAACGTGGTATGGACGTTGGCGATGGGCAATAGGAAAATAAATATCATAATGTTGTAGTTTGTATGAATGTGTTTTTATTCTATATACATATTATTATACCTATACCCGGCGCGGCCTAAGATGATCCCTATGACACTGACAGTTATTCTCAAGAGACAAACTTGTAATGGCGTCACCATTAAATTAGAAACGTATTGGAGGCGTCTAAAAATGGCATTTATTAATTTTTACGTAGCTTTATCCTATTACAATGATATTCCGTTGGAATTATAACAATTCTTATCATTTACGAGAAATTATATCAATCTGACTTTACGTTTACGTCCTTCAAAACTTACATCGTTGGCATTTATCGACTAGTGCGGAAAGTATCGATAAACAAATTTCGATAATGGAAACGAGTTCACATTTTTTCCATACTTAAGCTATAGTTCATTCACTATTGAATGGAACAGAAGATCGCAGCATACTTAATTAATAATTACCGTTCGCTTTAATTTACTTACCTATGATAATATAAGTTTTTTAGAAAAATTAAATGGGGGATTCCATTTTCATGATAAAATAATATACACTGTGTTAAATGGGAGAAAATGATAAGGTGTATTTTTATGTTTTGGAAAACTTTCGTTTTACTTACCGTTTCGTTTACATAATAGACGTTAAAAATTCATTTTATAATATTTGTAAAAACATGTTTACCGAGGTGGCTGAATGCAAACCACGCCTTTGCCTATAAAATAGTAAAGTATCGACACGATCCATCATACGAGCAATCACTAAGACGAACTGTCATAGGGATCATCTTAGGCCGCGCCAGGTATAATGAATGGCATATGTACATTTTTATGGTCATGAAGTCTAAAACCTATTAAAAAAAAACATATAAGTAATATGTAAATGTACTATGTACGAAAATTTAATGATATAACACATTAAATGCTAAGAAAAATAGTGGGTACTGTAAAAATATGTAAATTAAATATCTGGCAAGTTAATTACTAACTATGTTCCTATTGCTTTTTTATTGGGATCGTCGTTGGATTCGTCTATAGCTTTTAAATTTTAATGCATAAAACTATAAAATATATCATTTGAACTTTTTTGTATGAAGTGCTCACTTTTAATTTTAACTTTATACTAAATGTGAATGTAGTTAAAACTTAAAAATGATGAATTAAAAGAAAAAACAAGTGTTATGGAACTTGAAAGAAATATAAATGAACATTTAATTATAGAAATAAAAAGATATCAGTTTAAATGACTTCAAAAAAGTGCGCATATTGTAAACTACGTAATTAGAACACAAATAATTATCTCACCATTCAATTTATGGTCCGTCTCGTTTTCTTTGCACACAACTTTTATTTGCTCCGAACTAGTGTCCTTCACGCTCAACTCTCCCGACAGCCAGGCATTCTTCCTCAACTTAGTACTGCGGGCTATCGGCGTACTCGGCAAGCTATAGTTCTTTATATCAAAGTTATACGAAACGCTCTCATTTGCATTCCGATCCTTAAGTATATCACGGATAGAGTCCAAATTGAATTCCGGCACTTTAATATGTAAGGGTTTATAAGACTTCGGCGTGAAGCTCCGGCTCAATTTCGCCGTAGATCGTTCGCCGCTCTGATCCTTAATGCTATTGTCGTTAAGGGCGAAATTCCTCGCTTCTGGGCTCAAAATGCTGCAATATTCCGTCGAATCGCTCCTGTGTAAAGTGCCTGGGGTGTCTTTAATTCGCTCGCGAAATTTTGATATCGGCGTCGAGCACGCACTTGAATAATCCTTTTCTAAATTGTCGTATTTGTTAAGGAGCCGCTCATTTAGGTCTTCATTGGATATGAAGCATTTGTCGACGCGATCGTAAGGCTCGGGGAGGGAGGTTTTGCGAATGGTATGGTAAATGGGACTTCCACTTTTGTTTTCGCTTTCGGTGGAGCTCCGTGTGTGTATGACTGCGTCGTGTTCGATATTCTTTGGACTGATGCAGTCGGAATCACTTGGTGTAGTCGAGTCCCATGCTTGAGAACTGAAGTCGGACCTCTTCTTTGATAAACGCTCTGGTATAATAATGTATTCCATCTCATTAAGATCATTCTGAAAATAAAACATATTTAATGAAACAAAAAAATGTCAATCTATTATTTTTTTGTATACTCATTTTTGTATTATTTAGACTTGAAGCACTGCATATTGTGCCTAAGATCAGAAATTATGATCAGTAAAAATAGGCAGCAAAAATCGCAAAAAGCCAACATCACGCGGTGTTCCCAGGCGGTCACCCATCCAAGTACTGACCGCGCCCGACGTTGCTTAACTTCGGTGATCGGACGAGAACCGGTGTATTCAACGTGGTATGGACGTTGGCGATAGAGCAAGCGAAAATATTCATTCAAACCATCATACTATTCTATGTAACACAACATGTCTAAATATTTATAGAACACTGGATTAAATATGTACTTTTAGTACCTATTCAAATGCGACACATTTAGTAACCTGACACTTTTTAGACTTTGGAAGATAATACATATTACCTAGGCATTGGAATTGAAAGCAATGTAATCAATAATGTATATAGAAAATCTTATAAAATAAGGAATGAAATTAGTACTTTTCTTTGAGAATTTACACGAGAATTAAAATACGTTGAAAAAACGTATTTTAAACGCGATTTATACATTTTTATTAACCCAACGTTTCAAATACAGGAATCAAATGAAATAGTAAACAAGTTAAAGCTTAAGCCTGTGAAGTATGTATAAAGATTGTGTACCTAATTGTTTTTCTAGTTATACGAGTCAAATTAAAATTGAAGTCCAAAATTATTTTATATATCTTATTATTCTATACGATAATTAACGTTTTAGTTAATCTCAATACATCTACCTACCTATTTTGCAAATTGCAATAATAAGAGAATGTATTACAATTCACATCACTGCAAGAACAAAATAAATAATTTGAAACATCTACCATATTCATAGATTTTAATGACATTTCACTCATTATCGAAGCTGCGACTTTTTTAAATCCATACTAATATTATAAATGCGAAAGTAACTACATATTATGTCTGTCTGTTACTCAATCACTAAACTACTGAACCAATTTTCATGAAATTTCAAATTTTGATATCCGAGAAAGGACATAGGCTACTTTTTATCCCGCACAATCCCGGAAATCCCACGGGAACGGGAACTATGCGGGTTTTTCTTTGAAGCCGCGGGCGGAAACCTAGTTCAAAATAAACTTAATTCGACATGTACAGAGGCAGGCCAGCCAACCAGCAAAACATACCTAACAGTTAACATAAATAAAATAAATTAAATGCTAAAAAAAACAAACTGAAAATTCTATCTGTACATTCTTTAAACTATCACAAACTGAAAATTTTACTTGATAACTGGCTACAGGGACTTTCATACGCTGAGACTGAGACCTTTTTAGACTCATTTATCTAATTCGTTCAAATTAAGATTTCAGATATTTACCACACGCATTCAAACTCACTCACACTTACTCACACTACACACTCACTCACTCGTCACAATCATTCACACTTCATCCGGGTAGACTTTTGCATGTTTAATTTTATTTTATTTTTTTTTGTATTATTTTATTTTTATATTTTTTTGCTAATGTAACTAAAGTAATTTAATTTTTAAGCTACATAGTTTCTTTCTTTGGCTTAATTATAATGTTCTGTTCATCCGAGTGGTGGAGACCTGGTGACCTGTATTACAGGTTTTACACCTACCACAGGCACCAGCTTTCTACACCTTGTATATGTTGCCTGTATGTATAATATGTATTGTAAAAGGAAGAAATAAATAAAGATTATTAAACATGAAAATGAAAGTCATTTTTCGAAATAAAAATTCAACCAAAATAAAGCAAAAAGCTAACATCACGCGGTGTTCCCAGGCGGTCACCCATCCAAGTACTGACCGCGCCCGACGTTGCTTAACTTCGGTGATCGGACGAGAACCGGTGTATTCAACGTGGTATGGACGTTGGCGACAATTTATGCGAAAATAAAATGAATATAAATAAGTTATGCTTAAATATTTCAGAAGAGACAGGTAAGTATTAGCAGTCATAGATGAATTTACTATAGCTTGAATGGAAAAAAAATACGTGTGTGCCGAGCCCTCGTGTCAGAAGTGAAACTTCTTTGGCAATATTCAAAGATACCAAAATTGTCGCCTAACTCCATGACGTGACAGTTAGTTTCGCTTCCTAAAATATTTAATAATAAATACCTTAACACTCTGTAGAGTGTAGCGTATGCTGTAAGTCAGTAAGGCTGATCCTGTCCTCCCTGGCCAGGGTAAGTCCCCGCTGCAGCAGAGCCAGCAAGCAGCCAGGGTAAGTGCTGTCTTGTGGCAGACGGAGACCAGTTTCTTATAGCAAGTAGAAAGTAACAAATACCTTAACACTCTGTAGCGTATGCTGCAAGTCAGTAAGGCTGATCCTGTCCTCCCTGGCCAGGGTAAGTCCCCGCTGCAGCAGAGCCAGCAAGCAGCCAGGGTAAGTGCTGTCTTGTGGCAGACGGAGACCAGTTTCTTATAGCAAGTAGAAAGTAACAAATACCTTAACACTCTGTAGCGTATGCTGCAAGTCAGTAAGGCTGATCCTGTCCTCCCTGGCCAGGGTAAGTCCCCGCTGCAGCAGAGCCAGCAAGCAGCCAGGGTAAGTGCCGTCTTGTGGCAAACGGAGACCAGTCTTCCATAGCAGGTATGTCTCTTTGAGTTTCTCGTACGTGATCCCCTTCCATGGGATTTTGGCTGTGGATTTGAAATAATAATAAATTGTTTAATTGTGATAGTTATTTCTAGCTTTTTGATGCAAGATATAGATTTGATTTTGCAAGCTTCTCATTATCTTTCTCATTCTTCTCATTAACAAAAATTACATAATATGTATGTACTATTATAATTTTTGTTGATGTGATTAATGGTCAGAGTATCGTGCATAAATGCCTAGAATAACAAATATGTATTGAATTAAAATTTTAGGCCATAAGTATAGGTATAGTTAATTACATTTTTATTAGATGATACATCAGTTACTAAAACATTTAATTGATTAAGTATTTATTGATAACAAGCCAATTCAAAGTACTCTGTACCACCAGCTACTATAAAATGTGCCTTTAAATATATTATTTTCAGTAACATTTTCACAAAACCTACCATTACAGCACTCCCACAGCACAATACACAGCGAGTACACATCGCTCTTGGAGCAGGGTCTGACAAACCCGTCGTCATCCGGCTCGAACAGCTCGGGTGCGTGCCACCCGTACCGCGAAGAGTGTGCGTACGCTTTGTACTCTTTTAGCACGGAGCCTTCTGGGCATTGCGAGTGCCCGGACAGGAGAGGCTCTGAATCCGCCGTCCTTGTTTTGCATGTGTCTGTTTATTGAAGAAAATGAGTATGGTATTAGAAAAGAATATATTTTTAAATATAATAATATTATGTGCATACACAATTTACTTCTATAGAAATTTTGCGTCCAGATTTTAAATGTATCTGATTTCAGTCAGATACATTTCATATAATTACTTATATTTAAGAAATAAATGTAATTTTAACTTTTATTAGATCTATTTTTAGAATATTATAGATCATTTAGCTATACTTCCTTTCAAATTTATATAGGTACTTGACGTGATTTATCTCGATAAAAACTGAAACAAATAACCAATCCTCACCTTCAATATTAACATACAACGGTTCAGGCGAATACGCGTCATAGTCCTTTTCGCTCATCTTCACTTTAGGCACCTTCACACACGGGCTGAGATCAGCTAGTTTCGCCGTGTCGTGTGAAGTGAGCATTATGCTAGCGCTGTTTAGCTCCGTGTGAATGTACCCTTGCATCTTGAGGAACGCCAGGGCACTCGCTATGTCTAGCGCGTAGTGGACTGCCGTTTGCGTGCTCAATACCCGACCCTATTGACCAATTGTTGCACTTTTAATTGGTTTTAATTAAGTCTATAAATAAGTTTGCATGTTTTTTATTAGTGATGAAGAAATTTATAACAATATGTATATGTAGTAATCTGACATAATTTCGTTGAAAATAAATCGCTCGACTTTCATTATTACAAATTTATGAACGTATGGTTGAGCAAGATTAAGTTGAATTTCTGTCGTGTGAATAATGTAGGATACTTATAGTTTTTTTATTTTTTAAAAGAACAGCCATCGCAACAATACAGAGTAAGTTTAAACGTCCAATTATACAGAATTTGATCTTTCGATTCATATCATCAACATGCAAAAAAAAGTTAAAAATAATAATATATACATTTTTCAATTATTATGCTACGTTCCTATTGAGCGTCGCATGATGTTATAGATAATAGAGCCGATAGTCTCTCTCGATAGGTACCTATATCACAAATATCACAAAACAATTTATATCATTTTGAACCAGTTTCTAATTATTTAATTACCTGCTCATGTAATATATTATAGACTGTATCTATAGTCCTCTCGCAAACTATATGCACGTTGTTCTGCACATCCGGATACAAGCCCATTAGCAGAATCACGTTTGGATGGCGACATTTTCTGTAAAACAAGAGTCAGCAGTGATGGTACAAAGTTATAGGAATTTAGCTTTAATTACCAAGGCTTGAGGTTCTAATGAACAAAAAAAGTCATAGAACAAAAAAAGGTAGACATTATTTGGTACTGGTACCTTACAAGAGGTGGTTTGAAAAAAAGTGAAAGAATTAAAGTTTGCTGGAAAAATTGACCAATGGTGATAAAGACAACACTATGATGGAATAAATAGTGGTTTAGGTAATGCATACATGGTCACATTATAAATGACTAGCTGTGCTCCGCGGTTTCAACCGCATTGCTCCGCTCCTGTTGGTCTTAGCGTGATGAATGATGATAGCCTTCCTCGATAAATGGGCTATCTGACACCGAAATAATTTTTCAAATCGGACCAGTAGTTCTTGAGATTAGCGCGTTCAAACAAACAAACCTCTTCAGCTTTATAATTATTTTAGTATACAGGGTTACAGGAAAAGTCGATGTAGATCCGTTAAGGGCATGTAGTACACATCATTTCTGAATGATTTCACTATGTAACCTCCCATCCTAAACTTAACCGTTTTCGAGATATTCGAGTTTTAATTTTTTTTATGAAAATGCCCAATTTTTCGGCTATTCAATTGAATATTTTGAATTTTTTTGACTCTTATGATTATTTTTTTGGTTTTTTACATGAAGAATGAGATGCTTAATTACCTCAATGACTAAAATTGCACGTAAGTTAACTAAATAGGTCATTGTAGACGATCGAAACTTAAGAAAATAAGTACAAATAATAAAAAAATATTTTTCTTTTCTGGATATCTCAAAAAATTATTATGGCACTTGCTCTGCAGATGTGCTTAAAAACATCTACATTTTATCAGCTATCCAACGAGGTATAACACTCTAGGGTATTTATTAACCTCAAAGGTGAAACTTAGTTTCTAAGGCTACATGGCAGTCAGAATAAATAGCCCTTATTTAATCTAATTAATTTGACTTAAGTTCAGCATCATCATTTCAGCATACTGGCTTCCACTATTGAACATAAGCCTCCCTCGGCTAGGTACAACCTTCATGCATCCATCGATATCCCGCTATCCTGACCTAGGAGATCATTCAGTTTTATAGCATTTTTTTTGTTCACATCGTCGATCGTACAAATAATGACCGTACGCCAACTATTACTTGAGCGTAAGTGACTAGTTACTGGCTATTGTTTGGAAAATAACGTAATCGGTGCGTTGTTAACGCTAGTTGGCATACAAAGTCACTCACGCTCAACTCATAGTTGGCGTACAGATCGTCGGTGATTGTAGTACATAAGCTAAATGAAACAATAAATCAGTTCAAAATAACATTTATTCACCTAATGTTTTTAATAAAATTTTATAGTTCATGTTCTACGTGTCCACCTCTTTCGCACACATTTTCTCATTCTTTCACGTAGTCCACTTTTCACTACACCATGTGGTTAATGTTCTTCTTATGTCGTTAGCAGCATTTCAACAGCACACAAGCAGCATCCTTTCTTTGAGAACTTCCACTAACGATATGGGGTTGGGCTCACTGTAAACGAGGCTCTTCATGTGCCCATACATAAAAATCAATGGGGGTCAGGTCGGGACATCTGGGTGGCCAGGGTAAAGGCCCACCTCGTCCAATCCATTTGTTAGGATAGTTAGTGTCCAACCATTCCCTAACGCTTCTTCTGAAATGAGCAGGGCAGCCATCATGTTGAAACCACATGTCCCGCAGTAATTGTAATGGGAGATCATTAGTAGGTCACCTAAGTCACACACATAGGTCGTGTGGGAATCCGAAAGCACAATAATTCGCATCTACCATGGACGAATCGCATGAGCAGACTAAAATGGATGGCAAGCAAACAAACCACCAAATACAAAACAATGGGCATGTTGTATCCCGAAACTTGTTTTTGCACATTATTTTTCTCACTCTCATCTGCATAAATCGTAAGTTGTCTCGCTCACACGCACCGGATTAACTTGAAGGACAATAGCCGAGGGACCCATTAGACCTACTATCTGAACCTTTTCAACTATGTTTTTTTCTATGAGTTTAAATACAACCCTAGGTTGTTATACCTCGTTGGATAGCTGATAAAATGTAGATGTTTTTAAGCATATCTGCAGAGCAAGTGCCATAATAATTTTTTGAGATATCCAGAAAAGAAAAATATTTTTTTATAATTTGTACTTATTTTCTTAAGTTTCGATCGTCTACAATGACCTATTTAGTTAACTTACGTGCAATTTTAGTCATTGAGGTAATTAAGCATCTCATTCTTCATGTAAAAAACCAAAAAAATAATCATAAGAGTCAAAAAAATTCAAAATATTCAATTGAATAGCCGAAAAATTGGGCATTTTCATAAAAAAAATTAAAACTCGAATATCTCGAAAACGGTTAAGTTTAGGATGGGAGGTTACATAGTGAAATCATTCAGAAATGATGTGTACTACATGCCCTTAACGGATCTACATCGACTTTTCCTGTAACCCTGTAGATTACGTGTGACAAAACAAAATGTATTGAACATAAAAAATCTGTGGATATCAATTTAGCAACATTTATGCAATTAATTTTACATACGTATAATGTATATCAATTCAATTAAAGTTATGTTAATACTGCGTGACAGACATGCAGTTAGTAGTTACGCAAAGCGTGTCGCATTAATCGCTGATTTCAAACAGTTTAACAATTTGAATTTCTCTACACATTATATTCAGATACAAGTTTAATTTCATTCGAAATCAGACCGATCTAGTCGTTACAACATAAACGTGTACACTCTTTTGTTTTTATTTGCGAACTACCCGCTAAAACAAAAAAAATATACCTTGTCTCATCCTATCCATCCTACTAATATTATAAATTTATTATTATTATCATATTATGTATGTTAGTCTGTAAGGTATTTATTCTATGGGTCTGTACAATTTATTGTCTGTTACCTGAATTAAATATAATAAATACATAAATAAATAAATGGAAAAGTTTGTATGATGGTTTATAACTCGTTCACGCAAAAACTGTTGAACCGATTTTTATGAAATTTGATACATGAAACACACGGGACCGGGAACTATGCGGGTCTCCTTTGACTATGCGGTATTGCGGTTGAAGCTGCGAACGAAAAGCTAGTCTTAATAATATGTTTACCTAAAGATTTGTTTTGGCAATACAGCTTACCTCAGAATATTAATCTCCATATTCCGTTTCTTCTTCACCTGTTCCATGGTAACACCATACAATGTCTTCATTTGCACCGGCACCACGCCCCATTTGCCGAGACACCACTTCTTGTTTCTGTCGTACGTCATGTTGAGATTGCACGAACTGGCTATGGGCAAGCCGAATGTGCTTGCGTCGCTCTGAAATATATTTCTTTTTAGTTTGAGGAAAAATATAATATTAGAACGCGGCGGTTGTAAAAAAAAGTAACTATAATAACTACACAAATTATATGCCCAAAAAGCCCTAGAAACTAAAAAATTATAAAAGAAATCTCGAGGATTGAGAAAATTGTCACATTAAGATTAAGTTATTCATAAATTACCTTTGTATCATCTGTCCTGCTTGATTCTGCTGAATTCGCTTTCTCATCCACAAAACCGTCAACTTCCTCTTCATCGCTTCGTGAATCCAGAAAATTCTTAACATCGAACGGAAGAGAGTTGTTTTTGAAGAATAAAGGCGATACCGGCTGCTCATCGTCGAAATCTATGTGCTTTTGGGTTAAATATTCAGGTGACCTGCACTGACTACGTTTCCTAGGTTCCGAATACGAGGTTTTGAACACATTCCCTGGCATGAATACCTGATTCTGGAATAGGAACTGTATGTTTGGCACGCCTTCGTGTTTGTCATCAGGTTGGGCACTTCTGGCCCTTTTGTGTAATTTCTTTTTGTACTTCAGGGCGGATTTCTTCTCGTAGTTGAACGTTTTGTCGGGATCGCTAGCGCAATCTGTGCACGAGACGGGGAGGGAGTGTCGTCCGCATTTCTTTTTGTCTGGGGTTTCCCTAAGTTCGTTATAACCAGCAGAACGCCTGGCTTGAAACTCTGCTAAGTCCCGTTTGTACTCTTCAGTGCGTATTGTGCCTACGTGTCCATTTGTAGGCTCGTCTGGTTCTGCTTCCGATGGATTTATTTGGCTAGTCGTGACGGTCACCCGCTCTCTATAATAAATAACAAATTAAAATGTAAGTCCTTAAGATTATAGTGGATGCATTTTTCCAAACTCTCAAGACATTTGAATAAAAAGTGTACCGATTGTATAAAAATTGTGAAAATTCAAACCAGTAGTAATAGACCTGCATTTGGATTAGGGACAAATTTGAAAGGATTTAACACAAATCGGCTAGAATTACGCGTAGCGACAGTTATTTTTTGTAACCTAACCATTTCTAATACGTAACAGAAACGATTTCGAATTATGTATGCAATTTTTATCCAAATTCTAAATATAAAACAGTAATTATACGGTCGGTTTAATTAACAACCAAAACAAAAAATCAGTTAGCGCCCGCAGAGAATATCAGTGTCATCGGCCGGCACAGTTTTAACGATTCAAAGTTAATTGCTCTTTTAACGGAAATAGCTAAAACTGTACCAACTGATTCACTTTTTACAGGAAAATATATTAGGAATCAACAATATTTACTTAACTCTAATGAAAATAAAAAATAACGAATCTACCTAGATTCGTATTGAGAATCTCGGCTTTTTAAGTTGATTAAAAAATAAAAATACACGATTCCATTTTTGTGAGTCTCGAATTCTCGATTGACCTATTGTTCATTTGTTCATTCTCCGCCTAAAATACATCCGTAAATACCGAACCTTTATCTCGATTCAATGCATGGAGGTCACATACCACCGCTTTGTACACGAATCCATTGCAAATATATTTAGGTATTACATGCAGGCTATTGTGTATTGGTGCATTTTAATTATCATGAAACGTCTATTTATCATGTACCTATGGATCAATTGCTTACTTTATAAAAAACTAATTGACTAATAGTCTAATAAAGAGGTTTACGTAAGGTTTTTATGGTTGCTTTCCTGTTTTAATATCCTTTATAGCTTATAAAGTGAGCTTTTAGTTGATCAATCCAGTTAATCCATACTAATATTATAAATGCGAAAGTAACTCTGTCTGTCTGTCTGTCTGTTACTCAATCACGCCTAAACTACTGAACCAATTTGCATGAAATTTGGTATGGAGATATTTTGATACCCGAGAAAGGACATAGGCTACCTTTTATTGCGAAATATGTACCACGGGCGAAGCCGGGGCGGACCACTAGTAGAAAATATTTATGTGTTGCAATAAATCTGTATAGGACACATTTCAGTCACGAATGGGTCAATTTTATCGGCAATATTGTTGAAAAGGGCCGCTGTAATTCTATACCAATTTTATTGATTGATAGATACGTTTATACAATACGCTTGAGAATTAAATTATTAGGAAATTCTAGTGAAATCCGTTTGGTTATTGATGGACATATGATTTTGGAAGCAATTTCCAGTACCTACTAAATAAACATTTTTAGATGAAATTTATTTTAGTTAGCGCGAAATTATTTATTCGTGTTTACAGTATACTTGATACTATTTCATTGTCATAATTTTTTGTTAACACGTTCATCTATCATTTCACATTACGTTTCTCATTACGACTTGTTCACTTCTCACTGGTTTTATTATACATTTTCGCAATGATTGTCGCGCAATAATGAGTTTCGTTCAATATTCAAGTTGCGCACGTCTCACGCGCGATTCTTCACAAGTGAAAAGTACTTCTCGTAACTTTTTATCGTGACAATAGTTAAGCCGTTACTGCGACTCGGAAAGATCTGATGATCAATTCATACTTTTGAAATAGAAAGTGTAAGCAAATTGATAGTGCAAGTTCGCAAAGCACCGGCGACTGCGGTCTAGCTTTTGAAACTTTTTATTAACAATTGTGTTTTTTGCTTTCCCATTGTTGCATTTATAACGTACTTACCTACTTCGTTTTTATGAGAATTTTTAGTCTTTGAAATAGGGTCGTTGCACTTATTATGCATCCCTAGATATTTACAGACAGACTTGTCTGTCTGTCTGTCCGCGATAAACTCAAAAACAACTGCATTGATTTTCATCCTGTTTCCACTAATGGAAAACATGGCTCTCGAGGCACGTTTTAGTATATTAGGTATTATAGTTTCAGATCACGCGGGCGAAGTTGCAGGTAAGTAGGCGGGATAACTTGTTAAAAAATCACGGAATCTAAAGTTGAAATAAGATTCGCGTCTTGTTGACTTTGGAAGGTTCAAAAGACAAGTTTCAGCAGCAAGCAAGAGATTCATGCCTAAATTATATTACAGGCAGTGTACCTAGACTACCTTGGATAATGTAGGTATATCACGCATATCTTACTAATAGGTCAATAGAAACTTTGGAAGTAAATAATGAATTTATTTCTAAATCCAAGTCATTCCCACGATCTATAACACTATTTGGACACTATTATGGGAAATTACGTTTAAATCCGGTATGCGCTTATCAAATACCTAATATTATGCAATGTTATTAGATGAGATCGCAATAGCGTAAGTCAATATTAATCACGATCGAGATTCACGTCCGTTCGCCTAAATCCGAGACATCGTGATTGATACATCCATTAATAACTTCATTCTATGCGGAACAGTTGTTATCTATTGTTTAAAATAGCAAATTCTACTTTCACCGAACTATTTACCGATACGCTTCAAATTTTAGTTTATTGCCAGCCGAATAGCCAAATTGATGGTTCGACAGCGGTTTATTTATGTAAGATTATCTATGACATTAAAATTAGGTAGCTGATGCTTTCTATTATACAAGTTGCATAAGTATCTAGTCTATAATATGTTTTGGTGTTATCAGCGAGTAATTTATCAAGAGCCTTTCTAATCTAATCTCTATCCCGGTAATTGGTATAACATTGTCAAAAAGCGGGCAACTTTGCTCCGGAAGCACTTAAGTCTAACCTTCGTAGTGCAATTTGTATTCGTATGCGAATTGCGAACGTAGGTACCTAGTTTAATTACTACACTCGCAAAAACTTCCTTAACATAATACCTATATGAAAATAACAGCTGTTGCAAATGTATGAAAACCTTTAATGAAAAAACTCGTCTCAAATATAACAGAATTATTAAATTGATAAGTGCCCTTTCGATAAGTTTTGCGATTTTCGTTAGGAACTCACGATTTTTATTTTGTGAAAATATACGTAACTATATATATTATAGTTATTATGTGTAAGTTATCTTCTCTGTCTCGTCGATGTTAGAAATAACTACAAAAAAATTGGTGCAAGATTTGTTGTTATTCTTTTTTTATGGATTCTAGTTGCGGTTGAAATCAACTCCTAAAATTTAATTCAGAGAAATGTAAAACAAAGTCTTGATTGTTTATTTTTAAGAATCGAAGACCGTTCTAAAATAGAGAAACTAGTAGTTAACTAGATAAAGATTAACATCGTGTAGGTAATTAAATCTGCATTTTCCTCATAGTTTTATATAACAATATCTCGGAATGGTTGATCCAGTCAAAAATAAAACATCCATACGTTTGGAAAGTACCATAAATAGTGTAACAGACTTTCAATGAATTACGATACAGTAATCGTGACTCTTTACTCTTTAGCCATGGACACGACTGTATTTCATCACTAATCTCTGTTTTCCGATACATGCATAAACTGTGAGGATTAAAGAGTAGGTACCTATGTATAGTTTTAGTGAACATTTTAGATATTCATTTCAAATATTTAATAAGAAATATCTATCATGCGTTTTCTGTTCCGCGCCGTTTCCTGAAAGTTGTGTTGATATTTGATTTCATCGCAATTTTCCCGAGCTAGGTAGGTATCAGCTACTGAACATAGGAATATTATTTCTCCCTTGCGATACTTCGATATAAAATTTAGATTTTATAGTGTTCAACACGATTTATGATTTGCTAAATTTATGCCTGAAATCGTATTGATTTTACCGCACTCTATTTGTAAGAAATTAGGGTCAATAATGTTAATTCTTGATGTTGGCAGTAAGTAGGTAGGTATTTACTTCAACTTTGGTAGAGAGAAAGGTCATGGGACAAGTTGTATCTCGGAAATCCCACGGGAACGCGAACTAGGTACCTATGCGGGTTTTTCATTGACAACGCGGGCGAAGCCGCTGACGGAAAGCTAGTACCTAATTAATAAACATGACTCTGAATGGCTGTTTTTATATCGAAGCAAAATACCTAATTGCTCATCTGAAACTTACGCACAAGTTTCAGATGAGCAATTATTTTGCTTTATTTTAAATTACTGAAATGAAAATAAAAATGCAAAACGTGATTGTATGCTACATGAGATAGAACGGATGGATGCTAAATCGCAATCATAAACTAGGTAGGTAGTAGATCATAGATAAGATCCTTATTAGGAAATTTGTAAATCATTAAAATTACGTCGTCTATGACCTAATGTTTCACCTCATTATTGACGATATTTGATACGAGTAGCGGATGCGTTGCCGACTCATGGATTGCAAGATGGAAGTGATGAACGCAATATTTTTAGTTATAGGTACCTAGAACCTATACATAGTATACATTAGGCAGTAGGCCTAATATACTAGGTATGTATAATGTATACTAATAGCACAAGTGTGCAGTGCGTTACGAATGCAAGATGTTAAAATTTTGAATATTTTTCACTAGCACTTCGGGAATTTTACTAATAAGAATCGTATTGGTAGACCGTGATAATTAGTGAAAAAATTGGTTGACAAATTCAATAATTACAAAAAAAATACGTACCTACTTAGGTACCTATGCATTTCTTTGTTCGTTTGTCTTTCATGTCGCAACCATGGTCGCAACTATGTTTTTTATTTTTATTTTTTTTTTCATTTGGTGTTAGGAGGCTAGAGTCTAGACTCTAGACAGTGACATAGAGTACCTTTTATTGCGATGAATTCACATGGGACTTTCGTTTGACCTCGCGACTATCTAGCGGTAATATTATTCGGTACCTACCTATTCGTTAAAAATTAGTTATTTTAAAGTTGGTATAGGTAGGCCTAATCTGAGGTTTTATTACCTAGGTTTCCAGAAACTAAAGAGAAAACACTCGTTTAGTACGGAATATGGATTAACTAACCATACAACTTTAAAAAGTAGTGACTTCGTCATAGCTACCCCATAAATTGGAACCATCGTTCAAATAAGAGGACAATATTCACACTGATAGGTACCTATAGGTAGGTAACCTACCTATTGAATTTATTCAAAAACTACAATTTTTTTTTTTAATAATTTGTACCTATACCTACCTAATTCCTTCGGCACCCATGACGATAGGTACGAAATACCTAGGGTCATTGCGCCTGTTCGCGTCCACCTGCCTATTCGCGTCCATTTTGCGGATATCTTTTAGAAAATTCACGAAAATAAGTATACTTTATGTAAAATTGTTATAAGAAAAATTTCCGATAATACCTCAATGTATAAGAGACATGCACACTTATTCAAAATATGCCTGCGCACCGCCTATCCTATTTAAAAAAAATATTTAATTTTGGCTATTAAACGAGAGAGCTAAAACGCGCGGGATTTTGAAAAAAAAAATAGTGCGCAGTGTCGCGTTTGACGGTAAGTATCTTATTGTTAAATGTGAATTTTTGAATATGTAACTGTATCTTTACTTTGCTAACAAAACATGGAATAGTATGGATTATAAATCAGCTTATTTCTTTTACAATTAATAGCTAAAATAAGGTGGACGCGAATTACTACACCGAATTTGTACAACTTCCATTTTGCGTCCACGGTGGGCGCAAACTATAGATATAGTGCATAACAATAGAACATATTGCGTCCACATTGTTTTTCATTACGTAGCAATGAATTGTTTGTTAAAAATATATGTAATTTATAATAGATTGTAAATTTTTTACTAAGACCACAAGTTGATAATTTAAATTTTCATTCAAATTAGCAAATTTTTATGCTATTTTTTCATTTTAAAATGGGTATTCCAAGAATGAGACTAGTATCTTTGAGAATGAGAGTCAATAAGTTTGTGGTTAAGAAAATAATATCAACAAAAAAGAAATTTAATTCATTAGAAACTAAAAAATAGGGTAGAGGTGTATGGTAATCTTAATAGAACTGATTATTATTTATTTACATAACGTAACGTTGTTTTTTGTTACTTTTTAGTTCTATTTATGATGAAAAGATAAATATAGATAAGTTTTTCCAGTTTCCTTACAGTGAATTATATTAATAATAATGTTGATTTTAGGGTTCCGAACCTCAAAAGGAAAAACCGGAATCCTTGTAGGATCGCTTTGATATCCGTCCGTCTGTATGTCCGTCTGCCGGTCTGTCTTTCTGTCAAGACGCTTTTTCTCAGTAACGCGTTCAGGTATAAAGCTGAAATTTATATTGAATACTCAAGTCTACGGTCCCTTGAAGCAGTGAAAAAATCAAACTTATAAGCCAAAGAATTCAAAAGATACAGCCGTTTATGCTGCAAATTTTCGCAAATTTCGACATTCGCAAGGGAATCAAAACCAACAGGGTACTTTACGTGAACACAGACACTTGAAGTTTGGTACGAAGCAACGTCTTATAGCACGAATAAGGGAGATATTGAAAAAAATAATCATTTACAGTTAAAACATATGAAAAAAAAACAGATTAATACGGAACCCTCGTTGTGCGAGTTCCACTCGAATTTGGCCGGTTTTTATTAAATAACTATATTCGTAAATTAATAATTTATTAAAATCTAATTTTTATTTGCATTAATCTGATAAAATATCACCCAATACACTCTTAATTCTTTTTCTAAGCTGGTGGACGCGAACTGGTCCACGGGTGGACGCAAACTGGAATTTTTGGACGCGAACTGGGTAAAACGCCTAATTCTGCTATTTATCTAGATAAATAAAAACCACATGATATTTCCAACACAATTGAAAGTAAATCTTATAATAGACTATGTAATGAACACGTTACATAAATTTTGCGTTGAAATTTGTTCTGGAACATTTTTATTTTCTCCTTCAAACTTTCCAACTGCACTAAGTGGACGCGAACTGGCGCAATGACCCTAGGTAGGTACATTTAGAAGTTACAATTCGTAATTTCACATTTCTAGCTAGATAATATTTAATTAGGTATGAACTTTTATTGAAAATGACCATTGATAAATAATTAATTCAACCATTCCTGTAATGAGACAGAAGGAATACCTACCCTCTTTTCTTTGCCCGGTTAATTTTCATGGCGATAAGTATTGAAAGCACTATATTCTCACTAAACCAAAAGCACATTATCTTCAATACATAGGTACCTAAACACAAACAAGTTGAAAAAAATCATGCGAAAACTTAACTCTAACTGATAACCAATATCGTTTGATTATTTTTTGTTCACTTACCGGCGCAACCACTTGAAAACACCCATTTCCTCTGATGAATCCACTTTTTGTTCGTTCGATTATAATTACACTTCATACGAGAAACCAATGCAATATTGCGTTACTTATTTCGAAAACTTTTAGGTAGGTAGGTATGCATGAAAATAGAACGGGATAGACACGCGGAGATTTACCGATACCGGCGCATGAGATTTAGCTGTAAAAACCGTCTAGCAACAATGATCACCGATATATTGTGCGGTCAGACAAAACATCACGAACAACACGGCAGTCGCAATGAACTGAATTTAGTTTTTGTACAAATTACTTTTCGTCGCGCTCCGTTGAACCACTTCATCCACGCCGGTCAGGCCTCGTTCACTATTCAAGTCTACCACCGCGATTAGATACCTACCTACCTAACCTTTCTATCGATCTCTCACAGTCACAAATAATTACTGAGCCTATAAGTACAATAGGTAACTTAGAAAATTAAAATAAGGTAGCGCTAGATTTACGCTGAGGTATTTACCGTTGTTCATTTGACGTTTCTTTTGTCGATTTACTACTTCGTAGCACTTTGTATTCGTATAAAAATTTCTTCATGTTATTTTAACTTTTTGTGATTAGTGAATGCCTGTATCTTTTGATTTTATCTATTGTGAGTTTTTTCTTTGACAGGAAAGCATTATTTTTATTTATTTATATTTGTATCTCTTTCTATTGATATTTACTTTGTCAACATGTCGAGTCAAATCAATTACCAACCGAAGTATGTGCGAGCTACCTACCAAATTATAAAAGTATACCTACGTATGTTGATTAAATTGAAATAAAAATCATTTCACTTCATTTGATCAATGAAAAAATTTTTAAATTTATTTAATAAATAGTACTTACACCAAAGTTAATGTTAAAACTTATGAATAATTTGCATAGAGTTAATTATTATTAATACTACCCTATGTATACTTTTATTAGAGAATATGAGAGGATAATAGGTTATCAGTAATACACTACGTATTACAATGATAACAATTGCTACAAATAATATAATACAACTTGAACTATACAGGTACATTAAAGGAATTGATAAAAACATTTCAGGGGAAATTTAAATAGCGCGCCAACATTTTAACATCAAGTCTGACGAAGTGATACTGAGAAGTTTAGTGATACGTCATAAGTCATAACCACAGAACATATTATATACCATAGAGTAATATAATATTTCTGTAAGTATTTCTGTTATGTGGTTATATCTGTTAGGTAGATACTTTGTTAGATAATAAGCTCCCACCAGCTCCTCAGCTCCGAGCTCGGAGCAATTAACAAGGCTTGTTAGTGTCTCTTTTCGTGAAGTTTAGAAATGGCTTGTTTTTTGAGAGCGTCGTACCCCCAGGATATATTTATCTCCTTATTACAAGATTTGCACATTACAAAAGTAGGTTTTGATAAATGTGGAGACAACCATGCAGAGAATTCCTGTCGTAACTCCCACTCTTTTTTATATTTTTGTTGATATTTCTTTCGCTTGACACCTGTATGCGCTGGTGCATCTGAAGTTTACATCTGAAGTAGTGCATCTAAAATTAACTTAATTAAGAAAGAAGTCATTTCATGTTTACAGGGGATTTCCCTTACTGTCCCTTACTGTTATCCTAGCAAACCCTTCTAGTATTATGTATCTTAATGCGTACTCAATAGAGTCCATTTTTATTTATAGTATTTGGAGCATAAGGCCAAACAAAATTCTTCCCCTTGGAATCGAGTGTTCATAGAGTAAAATCACAGAGTAAAATAGTGTAGTGTTGCTACAAATAATAAAGTATTTAATTTCTTCGTCGTAAAAATCAGCGGAAAACTAAAAAATCGGTAGAAATGCCTTCGTAATCGGTATTTCGGTAAACGAGGGCTAATATCGGGACATCTACCGAAAAATTGGTAGGTTTTGCAACGCCGCTCATAATTTTTGAAAGGTGTCTGAAAGATATGAAACGAAGACACTTCCAGCAGTTTGTCTGTTTGTTTAGATTTGGATGCGTTATTTTTTAATAGCTGTGGAGTTAACAAATTATCACTCCAGTATAATTAAATTAAAAAAAATGATAACCATAGCATGCCATTTACAAATAAAAATATTTAATACCCACCAAGAAGCTTATATCTATAATAATACACTGGAGATTGCACTATGAAGTTATGAACGTTGACTTGTCACGGGAAGGTATGACCTTGAATGACGCCTGTATGTTTTTTGTCCCTTTCACACCTAACTTGGCAAGTTGGTGTGAACTGTGAAATGGATGAAGGAACATACAGGCGTCATTCAAGGTCATATTTTCTTGTGACAGGTTAGTGTTCATACTGAGGTCTCCAGTGTATTAGATTAGATATAAGCTTCTTGGAGCAATTAACAGGTTACCTTGGTACTTAGAGTATATATACTATCTATAGAGTGCGAACAACCAAGTGGGAACAGTAGGCACAGGTGGGAACAACACGACGCTCCCGCCGCGAGCGCTCGCAGTCGTGGTTGAATGCTCACGAAGTGCGTTGCTCTGGATTTTTTTTATATTTACGAATAAACATGGTGAAATGTGCAGTTCTATCTTGCAAAAACGATACTAGAAAATACACAAAATTAAAATCCACTATCACATTTCATCAGTAAGTCGATTGTTATACTTATTTTTATGAAAATAAATCTAGCATCGCGGGGGTGAAGGGTAGGTGGGAGGCGGACACGCGCAGGCTCGCTCGCGCGCCTCACTGCCGTCACGTGATCGTAGTGATGTGACCTGACCAACGCTGTACTCGATATAAAGTTTACTAGAAGAACTATATTTTAACAAATTATTTATTTAACTTTATTTGTGGTGTGTTTTGTATGATACACTTTCTAATATTATGAATGCGAATGTATTATAGTGTAAATGTAAAGTATGTAATGTTACGATATATTTTCTGAACCGCTAAATTGATTTTGAAGATTTTGATAGTAGAATGGATAAAATTAAATAAAAAAATTATTAATATTATTTATTATATTATCATTTTAAATTATTGATTATTCCTTAATATTTTTTACCATTTTTAAAACATTATTATTATTGTTTGATTTATTATTAAAGAAATAGCACTAAACCCGATCTTTTATTTTATTAACTTTATTATTTAAAAAGTACTCACGTTTTTCTGATATTCCAATTAAACATATTTTTTTAAAGTACTTATAATTAATACAAGAAAATTTCTTATATAATATTTAATATTCAAATGGAATAAACAAACTTTATTCAGTTGGTAAACAAATAAAAAAATTACATATTTATACTTTATTCATATATTTTTCCTTTAATAACTTATTGAACATAAAATTTACTTATGATACATATTTATTTACATAAATTATCGATAGTTCAACACGCAATTGATACCTACCCATCCCTATTTGTCACACACACATCTATATAGTATCTATAGCTCATCTGCCTACGATCCGCACTAGGCAATTTGTGCAATACACTCGCTCTATACTATTGTAATATATACTCTAAGCCTTGGTACCTATTACCTAATTATAATACCATTAAATTGACAATTAATGACAGTTTAGATAGACGTTGACACTTGACTGTTGACATATTATTACGAATTCAAATTTCGAAGCATTTGTTTACGTAGAGTTTAAATCTATAATTTTATATTATTTGCAGTTATTTTGATATTATACATAAATGGATGAATTGAGAGGACCTACCATACAAATCGTGCTGCATGTGAAAGAGGGTAATTAACATTTGCGAGATTTGTATCTGGTTTCTTTCGCTATTTTTTTAAAAGTTAGTTGTATTCATGTTTACAGGACTTGGGTTTGGTTTTTTACGATCGCCTTTTATTGTAAGTGGTTCCTTGAATGGATATATGCTAGAAACTGATCCGACTGTGCCCACCCACGCACCAGTCTTTGATGCGGAGCTAGTTTGGGAAGCTGATAAAAGAAAATTTCGAAGGTAGTTTAAGTGTAATTTTTTTTATTTGCATGGATTTTTAGTTGTATATTAAATAAAAATGTTAAATCGTGTGCTGGCCTCCAATGCCACAATTGACATTTTTGCTAGTAGTACAAATACTGTCCTAGACTTCTATATCAGGTATTTGGATGCACATAGTGATAGTATGTATGTAACTCCGTTTTGTTTGTATTTTTGTTAACATATTGTTACTCAATTATATGTATGCTTTGGTATTATCACTGTAAGTACAAAGAACGATTCTGTTTCAATAAATAAATAAATAGCTTTTATTTTGCAGTACCGTTTATATATTATACTTGATTATAGTTTCTAGAAATTAATTATGTAAATTGTTACAAACAAAATGGCTCAACAAATGAATTACTAAGTATAAAATTTTAAAATATTTCATAATTAAGATGGTTTTTGGGTTAATTTAGAAGTGGAATATATATGATTTTGTTAAATATAAAAGTTTTTATATACACTGAGTCTACAAAAGTGATGTTCAAGGAAACTGTGTACTTCTTGTTCACAAATATTTTGTCAATTCAGAAAAGGAACAATGTCTAAATTTTAATGTTGCATAATTTAATAATTCCAGTTTACGAGTACAAAATGTACCAGTTAAAGTGGAGGTGTTCACAACTGGCTCTCAAGGCAGAAAGGATAAAGTTGGATATCTACTGCTCAGTCTGCTTGGAGCTCAACCGTGCCCTGCTAACAAATTTGTTGATGTAAGATTTATTTATACGGAATCTATAAAAACTGACATAAGAGTTTAGTGTCTTTGTATAAAGTTATAATATTCACAATGTTTAAATTAATGTTTTACTATATTTTTTGGGAACATGTTCTGTTGATTATGGACCGCAAATGTGATTATTTGTAATACGCCGGCCACACACTCGACGAGTGGTATGGGAAGTAACAAGGAAAGTATGCAGAGACATAGGCATTACATTACTTAATGCCACTCGTCGTGCTCATCGTCCTGCTCCCTGTTCCCTTTTTTGTCAGTTTTTAAGCGCGAGTCAAAGGACTGGCAATACAATACGAGTGCGAGTGACTGGCTGGATCGCAGTCCGCATCGAGCGCTCGCCCAAGACACACATAGATGCAAAATTGAAAATGATGTCGTCGCCAAGCATGGAATGGTCAAATGAAAAAGTGTTAATGTTTTTTATGTTTGAGGACGACGACGACGATGTATATTTCTTTTTACTACCTACATTAATATAATTAGCTATAAAAAAATAGCATAGCGATTAATCGCGCGAGTAGAGCAGTGTGTGGACAGAGAGGGCAACGTCGCGTCGCGGCGAATAACGGTAGCGCGATGAGCAGAGCCATGAGCAGGGCGAGGAGCATAGTGTGGCAGGAGCATTACATTGATCATGTTCCCATAGTATTTTGATTTTTGGTATTTCTTGATTTAACAATAGAATAATACATTTTATTAGGAGAAATCAAAACGAAGAAAGATTTGTTAGTGAGGGTTTTTCTTTTATTAATTTGTACCTAAGGATATAAACACATTTTCAGGTAAAACATTCATGGCACAAATTACTAGGTGTGAAATCGGAGGGAAAGTGTTGCCATCCACAACTTTTGATGAGTCTTACCATTGAAGATAGAGTCAGCACACCAACTCCTGTAAGTTTAATTAAATTTATTGTGTATTAGCTTTCCATCCGCGGCATCGCCCGCGCAGAAGAAAGAAAAACCCGCGTAGGTCCCGTTCCCGTGGGATTTCCGGGATAAAACCTATCCTATGTCCTTTCTCGGGTATCGAAATATCTCTTCATGCAAATTGGTTCAGTAGTTAAGGCGTGATTGAGTAACAGACAGATAGACAGACAAAGTTACTTTCGCATTTATAATATAAGTATGGATTGAAAATATACTTTGTATGAGAAACAAGAAAAGTGTTATATTGTATGCTTTGCTGAAATAAGTTTACTTAAATTACTCGACTTATTTATTGTGTCCACTATAAAAAACGTAATTTAAACTTTATTATTTAATCTCTTACAGAGGAATGAATTAAGAATGTTTCACAGCAATGAAATTGTGAATCCATCCAGTAGGCAAGAAAAAAATCCACCAGCATCGAAATCTATTTTGTTAAAAGTTGGTATGTTTACTCTTTTGCTTTATTTTTTTACTAGCTTCCCGCCCGCGGCTTCGCCCGCTTTGTCTAAAACCTAATGAATTATATACTAAAACCTTCCTCTTGAATCACTTTATCTATTAAAAAAACCGCAACAAAATCCGTTGCGTAGTTTTAAAGATTTACGCATACATAGGGACAGAGAAAGCGACTTTGTTTTATACTATGTAGTGATTTTTCAAGTATTTTTATTCAATCAATCCAAGTAGGTATTGATTGAATAATACTACTAAATACAAGTAATATTAATTTTAAGTAGTTAACTTCTAAAATCATCATAAGCTTAAAATAATGGTTGCTATAAATAATCTTCATTCTTTTCCATATAGCTGATTAATATTAAAAAAATCTTAATTTAATTTCTCTTTCTAGAGGAATATATAGCGGAAAGCAAGAAAATGGCCTCGTCATTAGATTTACAACCAAAGTTGATTTGCGAGGAAGGTCTTATTCAGATTGGTGATGGGAACCATTTGTTTGTGTTGAGCCTTGTTATTGGATCTGTGGAGAATTTGGACTTGGTGAGTGATGAATACATTTTTTATTTTGTTATTACTATGTGTGTTTACATTTACACTAATATCATCATCATCATCAGCCCATATACATTCCCACTGTTGGGACACTAATCTTAATATACATATATAAATCTCGTGTCACAATGTTTGTCCTCAATGGATTCCTAAACCACTTAACCGATTATAATAAAATTCGCACACCATGTGCAGTTCGATCCAACTTGAGAGATATGCCCTGTACCACTGTACCGCCTCCTTGGTACAGTGGTTGACGCGTGAGCGTAGCACCGAGGGGTCCTGGGTTCGTTTCCGGTGGAGACGAAGAAAAAAAAATGTCTCGGTCTGGTAGGACATGGAAGGCTGATCACCTACTTGTCCCTAAAGAAAATCGATCAGTGAAACAGATATATAATGCATCTGCCCCTTAGTCCTTACCCCACTAGGGGACATGGGACTTCACTTTTAATGTGTATAGAACTAAGAACAAACAGTTGTGTATATAGAAATGAATTATAAGTAACAATTTTAATTTTCATTTATGTTTCAGCTGTTGCCAGACACATTAAAGGAGACAGCGTTTTCTTATGTGACATACACAGTGTTTACACATAATATTATGACAGACAGGTAAATGATATAAAATACACATAAAATATGCATTTTATGATAAATTCTTTGATGATGCATTTAATATTATTTTAAAACACTAAGGTACTCAAATTTACCATTGCTGTATGCCTACAGCAAAAATCCAAGATCTCAGGTTTATGTAACCTTGGTAAGGTTACACAATATCACAAACCTGAAATGTTGGATTTTTGTTCTACCGTGCAAAAAGTTTTATTGTTTATTTATTCATTAAAATTTTTTAGAAGTGCCTTGACTTCTCAAATAACAAAGAAATCATAAAATATCACCTACATAAGTCTTGAAACTAGACCGAGAAAACACCTTGTCTGCAAACAAAAATTGTTTAACTCTATTTCAGAGTGAGTGCAACATCACTAGGCACTTCTAGTAGAGCCCAGTTCAACCAACGCACATCACTTCGTTTGCAAACAGATCTGTCCACTCTGGGCAGGTATTTTGCAGAATGCCCACACCTTGTGACTAGAGTGTGTGTGGGTGAAAGGGATGTTGGTATGTATTATCTTCTATACTAATATTATAAAGCTGAAGAGTTTGTTTGAACACGCTAAACTTAGGAACTACAAGGCCAATTTGAAAAATTATCTCAGTATTAGATAGCCCATTTATCGAGGAGGGCTGTATACTATATAATCTCACCATGCTTAGACCAATAGGAGCGGATAACTGTGGGTAATACTGTGGGACACAGCTAGTCCATACTAATATTATAAATGCATGGTGGGAGACATTTGTCGCGGCTATAATGACCACCCATCAGCTGAAGACGTGTCGCCAAGCGTCCGTGTTCCGGCACGAAGAAGCTGATGTAGCCTTAGTGAAGACGGGTCGAATCAGTTGCGCTTTTACAATCAGGACGATCTGACGCTCACTGTCGTTGCTGCTTCCGGTGGCTAGTCATGGAGGGTAGCGGGATCCGAGGCACGGTGCACCGCTGGCCGACCGCTGGTCAGTAGGGGGCCCAAGTAGCGTGCTAGCCACATGTGAAAGGCTGCCCCGCCAACCAGCGAAAAATCCCAAGTTGCGCCATAGTGCCGGTTGGCGACCGGATGAGAGGGCCCTATGGACAACTTGGGGGGGCTCGGGCGTCCCCGCAGTCTCCAGACTAGTCCCCGTCATTGCGGCTTCTAAGTGTGTGTCTCAGGTCAAGATGTAAAGCGCCTCGATTCACTGCCGTCTTCACACCTACTTCACTCTCCAAACAAATTATGAAAAAAGCAAGATACAGGAACACAGTTGTACAGCGGCAGCACTCCCTCTCGCTGAAAGTAGACCTTACTAACATCAGAGGTCTACACTCCAACCTCGCTTCAGTCCACTTCCACCTAGAGACTAGCAATCCTTGTATCTTGTTCCTCACGGAGACGCAGATAAGGTGTCCGTCTGATCTGGCGTACCTGACTTACCCCGGCTACACACTGGAGCAAAATTTTAAAGCTCGATCAGGTGTGTGCGCGTACGTCCGAGACGACATCTGCTGTCGGCGTCTCCGTTTTCTTGAAGACCCCCATTTCTCTGTACTTTGGATGCTGGTGGACACAGGCTTAGAGAAGCTTGTCTATGCTTGTGTCTACCGAGCGCACAGCGGAGACCAGGAGACTATCAGGCTCACAGAGTACCTAAGTGAGGCGGCGGATGCTGCTCAACACAAATTCCCTTCCGCTCAGCTAGTGCTACTGGGGGATTTCAATGCCCACCACCAGGAGTGGCTATTCCCGTACCAGAGCACTGATCTCGCTGGGAGAGAGACGCGTAAGCTCGCTATAGCGTTAAATCTCACCCAGCTGGTCCAAGGAGCGACGCGGGTTCCTGATGTTGAGAGCCATACAGCCAATTGCTTGGACCTTCTGCTGACAACAGATCCGGACCGTTACTCGGTTGCGATTTCTGCGCCGCTTGGCAGCTCCGATCACTGTCTGGTGAAGTCTGTATCTGTCTACTCGCCGCCCGATCCCAGTCCCAGGGGCTCTCGGCGCGTGTGGCGATACAAGTCAGCAGATTGGGACGAGATGCGTTCCTTCTTTGCGTCTTATCCCTGGCGGTCTGTTTGCTTTTCTTCCGAAGACCCTTCGACCTGTGCGGATGCTGTGACAGATGTGCTGCGGCAGGGAATGGAGTACTATATTCCATTCTCCGATGTAGCCACGTCCAGTAAAGCTCAGCCCTGGTTCAGAGCCGAGTGCAAACGCGCTGAAGCGCTTAAGCATGAGGCATATCTGGCTTGGACTGATGCTCGACACCGCAAGGCCAAGGACGTATCAGAGAAGAAGAAAGCCTTTAACCGGGCCGCCAAGTCCTGCAAGAAAGCTCTACGGAAAGCTCGATTTGACCACGTTAGCCGTATAGGGAACAAACTGGCTTCTTACCCCTCCGGTAGTAAAGCGTTTTGGTCCCTGGCAAAGTCGGTTGAATCGAATTTCTGCCGCCCCTCACTTCCTCCACTGCTGAGACCGGATGGGACGCTAGCTCACACTGCCGCAGAGAAAGCGAACCTATTTGCTACTCTGTTCGCAGAAAATTCGCGTCTGGATCCTGCAAGCGCCATACCTCCCAGTCTACCTGGTTGCGAGACGAATATGCCGGAAATTCGCATCCGTCAGACTGAGGTTCTTAAAACGCTGCGGAATCTTGATGTGAATAAAGCTAGTGGCCCTGATGGTATTCCAGCCATAGTACTAAAAACCTGTGCGCCTGAGCTCGCTCCTGTTCTGACACGCCTCTTTCGCCTTTCGATGACGACTGGAAAAGTACCGAAATCGTGGAAGCTTGCTAATGTGCAGCCTGTGCCCAAAAAAGGCAGTCGTGCCGACCCCTCCAATTATAGGCCAATTTCAGTCACGTCCATACTCTGCAAGACTATGGAACGTGTACTGAACAGCAGGCTTATGGCACACCTAGAAGCGAACGATCTACTCAGTGACCGCCAATACGGATTTCGCCGAAATCGGTCCACTGGGGATCTTCTAGCGTGTGCTACCTATATCTGGAGCGAGGCCATAGAGAATCATGGGGAAGCACTTGCTGTCTCCCTTGATATCTCGAAAGCCTTCGACAAGGTCTGGCATGATAGCCTTATTGGCAAGCTTCCATCGTACGGTCTGCCTGCTGGTTTCTGCGCATGGATCACAGATTTTCTGAGAGACCGGTCGATACGAGTAGTCGTCGACGGCTGCTCGTCCGACCAATTGGCTATAAACGCCGGGGTCCCTCAGGGATCAGTTCTCTCCGCAACACTATTCCTGCTACACATTAACGATCTGCTGAAACCCGGTATCTATGGGTACGCAGACGATAGCACTGTTGTGGAGAGATACGTATCCAACGCGCGTGCTAGTACGGCACAAATCCAGTCTCTGCGGGAGGCGATGGTCGATCGCTTGAACTTGTCCTTACAGGCAGTCTCCGATTGGGGCGAGGCCAATCTGGTCAAGTTCAATGCGACTAAGACCCAGGCGTGTCTATTTTCCGCTAAACGGAGTCCTTTCAACCTGACTCCGTTTTTCCAAGGTGTATCTGTGCCGATAACTGACCACCTCGAGCTTCTTGGTATCACCTTAACGCCTACTCTTAATTTTGGTTCATACATCGAATCAAAAGCCCAAGTAGCCTCAAAAAAGCTTGGTATTCTGGCGAAGGTGAGACAGTATTTCAGTCCGGGACAGTTGCTCAATCTCTATCAAGCACAAGTCCGTTCGTGCATTGAATACTGTTCTCACCTCTGGGATGGATCAGCCAAGTACCAGCTGGAGGCGCTTGAGGCGATAGAGAGGCGTGCCAAGAGGCTAATAAACGACGATGAGCTAGTAGGCAAAAAACTCCAGAGCCTCGCCCATCGTCGCAGAGTGGCAAGTTTATCGGTATTTTATCGGATACACTTTGGTGAGTGCGCTGCGGAATTGCACGATCTAATTCCGCCATCCCCGTTTTTCCATCGTTCGTCGAGGCGCACAGACTCTAGGCACCGCCATATGGTGGACGTTCCATGTACCCGGACAAAGCGGTTCGGATCGACATTCTTCATTCGAACCGCGAGGGACTGGAACATGCTTCCTGAGTCTGTGTTCCCCGACGAGTACAATATGGAGGTCTTCAAGAAAAGAGTGAACAGGTACCTTCTAGGAAAGCGCGCTCCATCTTAGGCCACATCTCAGCTTTCCATCAGGCGAGATAGTGGTCAAGCGCTTTCCTATCAAATAATAAAAAAAAAAAAAAAAAAAAATGCGAAAGTAACTCTGTCTGTCTGTCTGTTACTCAATCACGCCTTAACAACTGAACCAATTTGCATGAAATTTGGTATAAAGATATTTTGATACCCGAGAAAGGACAGTTACTTTTCATTGTGAAATATGTACCACGGGCGAAGCCGGGGCGGACCGCTAGTTAATTATAAAACAACCGTTTGCTCAGTCCGTTCATGCATATTTTGGTACCTACTCTAAAATGAATACAAGCTCTTAATATCTGGTAAAAACCATAAAAATTAACACCAGCTTTTTCATATTTTCACAAACAGGTATCTGCAGCATGGACCTCCGAAAACTAGTTCCCACGGATGACATACAACTTTTCCTAACGAATTTCTGCAATAATGACAAATCGCTAACAGTTCACGAGCGTTGTTTTATTCTGCGGTGCGATGACGTCATCAGGGAAGGTTCTAGACGCCCGTACATTGATGTGGAGCTTAGCTTGAAGTATCTTGGTGTTAAGAAAAATGCTCAGGTATGAAAAAGTGATTAGTTTGCGAGTAGATAGCTTCTTTTTGTAGCAGATAATTCTATCTATCAATTTGATTTTTCTTCACTACATAGTATGAAACACAGTCTCTTTCTCTTTTAAAACTACACAACGGAATTTGATGCGGTTTTTTTTAATAGATAGAGTGATTCAAGTGGAAGGTTTTAGTATATAATTTATTACGTTTTAGACAACGCGGGCGAAGCCGCGGGCGGTAAGCTAGTTAAAGATAAGTTGGTAATCAGCCATCTTTAAATTTTTTTAAACTTCTTTGAATTTCAAACCAAGATTGAAATGTAAATTCCTCTTGAAGAATATTGAGTTTATAGAGGACTAGATTTCCGCCCGCGGCTTCGCCCGCGTTTTTAAAGAAAAACCCGCATAGTTCCCGTTCCCGTGAGATTTCCGGGATAAAACCTATCCTATCTGTTAATCCAAGTTACCTTCTATATGTGTGCTAAATTTCATTGTAATCGGTTCAGTAGTATTTGCGTGAAAGAGCAACAAACACACACACACATCCTCACAAACTTTCGCATTTATAAGATTAGTAGGATTTGATTATGATTAATTGACGAAATAAACTTTATTTCCATTTTGATGTCGAAGTCGACAGCTAATGATTGAATATTTTTTGATATTATAGGTATTTTTATTTATATGTATATATTTTCGGTTTCTTTTAATATGAAACATAATCAATTTTCCAGAAGCCCCTTCTAACAGCCCGCAGTGCTACTCAACTAAAAGCAGAACAGCAGGTGGTGGTGGAATCGGAAGACATATTGACCCTGGGCCGAGCTGGTAGCTGCACTGATCTGGGGGGTGTCGGGGGGTACCGGGGGGTGGGATCTTGTAATACTGCCAGGTGACGTTTTATTTATTTATTCTTTATTAGACATAATACAACGACGAATATAAGATTCTTAACTTTGATTATTAATTGGTTTGAATTAGCACATGACGTCACAAAATGGCGCAGGATCGATCCAAATTTATGTACTTATTTGTATTATTAGAAAGTTGTATTTTTTCAAATTTCTTCCAAGCAATTAATAATGCACTATAGTAGACCTATAATGACTGGCACAGTATAAAAAAAATATTTGAAATCAACATAATTGAGAAAATAAAATTATTAAAATAACAAATGACACATAATCCAAAAATTATCACATCCATATGAGTTTTATCTAAAAATTCCAGATACACTAATGCCTCTGGTGAAGCGATGCTACCAACAAATGAAATAGCGGAATTAATAAAGAAAATGTGCGATACATTCGCGTCAAGCCAAGAGAAATTACTGGCAACACATAAAACCACGTCAGATATGCAAGTGCAGTGTGATGATGTACAGGAAGAGAAAGAGTTGGTAGGAGATAGTAAGAAAGAAGAGAATGTGGAAGATTTAATTGAACCGTAAAGACTTTTTTAGACTTTGTTTTAGCTAGTTATACTTATCATATTTACTAGATTTCCGCCCGCGGCTTCGCCCGCGTTTGCAAAGGAAAATCCGCATAGTTCCCGTTCATGTGGGATTTCCGGGATAAAAACTATCCTTTGTGTAAATCCAAGTTACCCTCTATATGTGTGCTAAATTTCATTGTAATCGGTTCAGTAGTTTTTACGTGAAAGAGAAACAAACATCCATACATCCATACAAACTTTCGCCTTTATAATATATCATATTTATTTGCATAAATTAGAAATATTGTAAAATTCTTCTATGTTTTTCAACAAATAAAATTATTATGTACAAACAAGGTGGTACTTTTTTTTTTCAATTTCACTTTTTTACTTTTTCATTATTTTGCAGTGAACCCGTTAAATTGGAGGCTACAAAAAGTGACACATGCTTTACGGCCAATGTAAGAGGTTTGTTTATTATTCTATGTTTATAGAATGAGCACTTATTTTTTATATATTTATTTATTATATATAACGAGTTAAAAAATTAATTTTGTTATTTATAATACATTTTGTGTTAATAACACATTCATCATGTAGTTATTTTCTATATATATAAATAAAAATGGATAATACCATTAACCAGTAACAACATAAAATAATCTATATAATATCATAATCATGAAATAATTATTTATTTTATATTCAGATGCCGTAAATAAAGTATTAACGGCAGCGGATCGCGACACAATCATGCAGAAGTTTGTGGAAGAGCTCGAGGACTGGAAGGAGAAACAACAGGAACTGTTTAGAATACAGGTTAGAAATTGTAATAATATTAAATTTTAACAATGATTTTGGCTCCACGTTTGCGGTTTCACCTGCGTAGTGAAATTCCTATGGCAATAAAATCTTTCACCTCGGTAAAAAGCAAGCTTTCCGTAAAAATAGTAATAATTAGTATAGTTTAAAAAACTAAAATCACGCTTAAACTCATTAATCTATTTATTGTCACCGAGTATTGATAAGTGTACATTGTTTGAATTAAATCTATACGTTTAAAATGGGTCCAAATCGAGTCTCAAGGAGTTGATTACATAATATAAATATAGGTGAAGCTAATAAAAATTCCATTGTTGTAGTTTGTAAATTTTGATAATGTTGTAATAAATGTTTTTTTATTTTTAATTTCAGTTAAAACGCAAAGAAGACTACCATCTCGATCTCTTATCCGCCGAATGGATGAAACGTCGCACAGAACTAGAAAGCAAGCTAACCCGCGGGATAGAGCAGTGTCGGCAGCTCGCGAGCGATCTCAGCAGGGCCACGGGGGACTTTGCGTTACGGGGACATAGGAACACGCAGAGGGAGAGGAAGGTATAGAAAATAGATTTAAAAATTTATTTATTTAAATAGGTACACACCACAGCTGACAATTTTGACTTATTATACACAAATTTAATCACAATCATGTTGCGGTAAAATGCCAGCCTAATTGTATGTACACAGCACAATTGAGGTTAAAAAAAATATTAAAAATTACATTATTTAGCACAATTCACAGATCAAGTAAAATATTTTTTTTTTTTAAATACATGTCATAAAATAAATTGAATCCAACTCATAGTACAGATAAATATCACATCACTATAGCTACAATATATAAAATTACATAAAATACAGTTAAATCAATAAATAACTACATTACATTCAATTACATAAAATAAAATTCATTACATCAAAAAGAGCGTTTCATCTCTCTAATCATTTATTTCACGTTATATTTAGTCAATGTTAGTAGAATTGTGTTTTAGAGGTAGTTTTAAATGCATTGATCAAGTTGGTGTCTTAAGCACGCACAAGTTAAAATAGGCACAACATAACACAAGTTAATATATATTTTTTTTCTCTTTTTAATTCAAACACCACCCATCTAATTTTAATTCGTATGACAAATCCTATCCAAAGGTTGCCTGGCAGAGATCGCTTATAGCGATAAGGCCGCCTATTTAACATGTTATGATTTTCTTTTTGTTTTGTTTTTATTTTGGTGTTTATTCTTTTTTGTGTGTGTTAAATAAAGAATTTAAATAAATAATTAAATAAATAGGCGATAGAAGCTAACAACTTAAAACTTTTTAAAGCACCTGTTGACGAATAGTCATAGAATCAACCGCCGTACAACCAACTTTTAATTTCTTCAAGATAATTGGTTATTTTTAATCTGACATAATTTTGAGGCAGAAAAATGAGGAAAAATTATTTACGCACTTCGAAGGTCACCACTACTTTAACTGATTTGCAACTGACGATCACCATAATTAATTACTTAATTATTATTGTATTGTATCGTATTGTATTAGCCTGTCGTGTTCCAAAGCTGAGAAAAGGCCTCTCCAAGGCACTTCCATGAATCGCGGTCTTGTCCTAACAGTCATTTGTAAATTGGTCAAGTTCATCTAGCCATCTCTTCTTCGGCCTAATAATATTATTATGGAAAAGTTTTATGCGAAATTGTATGTAAACTAATAATGTAATTATACTTTCAGCTATTAGAAGCAAAGAAAGCTCTAGAAGAACATTACACAGCGAAATACAAAGACTTAAGAGAAGCGTCACAAAAGATGGAAGACGATATGAATCACCAGCTCAAATTAAAAGACCTCGCTATAGAAGAATTGCAGTTGAAGATTGAGAAAATGGAGAAAGTCATTGATGGACTTAAAGTGAGTAATCTTAATATACATAAATCTCGTGTCACAATGTTTGTCCTCAATAGACTCCTAAACCACTTAACCGATTATAATAAAATTCGCACACCATGTGCAGTTCGATCCAACTTGAGAGATAGGATAGTTTAAATCTCAAATCGTTTTAGAGAAAGCGGGTGAAGCCGCGGGCGGTAAGCTAGTAGTTGTATAAAAATTATTATTTTATTATCTAGACTCTAGAGTATGTTTTTATTGTTAGGCAATATTTACGTAGCGTGATATTTAAATCAAATATTATTTCATAAAAGATTATTTTCTTAAAGTTCTTTGCTTTCATATTCCATAACAAATAGCTATCAATATTTTAAGTGTTAGTTTGTATGACTTGGAATAATTTAAAACGTGGGTTTGTATTCTGCTTTATAATAATTTGAGATTGTTGTTCGCCAACGTCCATACCACGTTGAATACACCGGTTCTCGTCCGATCACCGAAGTTAAGCAACGTCGGGCGCGGTCAGTACTTGGATGGGTGACCGCCTGGGAACACCGCGTGATGTTGGCTTTTTGCTGCTTATTAATTTATTTTTTGCATTTAGTTATTTATTAGTTCCTACATGAAAAAAATGCTTACCTAAACTACTTTTCTTCTTCTGCTATTTGAACTTAAAAGTTTGTAAAATAATATTTGGATGCACTGGTTTTAGATGGATCTGAAAAATGTTGAAAAGGATGCTGAGAGTAGGTGCTCTGGATTAACGAAAGATCAAACCGCTAGTCTAATTCAGGAGTTGGTAAGTAAAACCGTAAAACTCTAATATTATAAAGAATAACAAAGGCAATATTTTTTCTAGGGACTGGTGATCCTAGAATTACTTTACAAACGAAAATGAGTTTTTTTTCACAAATTATTAGCTACTAGCTTTCCGCCCGCGGCTTCGCCCGCTTTATCTAAAACCTAACGTCTGTTAAGCTAGAAAGGTCAAGTCAGCAGAATCACTCGTATTATATTTCAAAATTTAGTGCTCATTTAGTGCTAATTTAGTGCTGATAACAGATATTTGGTGCTGTGATAGGAGGACTAAAAATGAGAACACTGCTAACTTTTCATTAAGCTTAAAGGCTTCTAACTAATAAGTTATATACCTACTAAAACCTTCCTCTTGAAGCACTCTATCTATTAAAATAAACCGCATCAAAATCCGTTGCGTAGTTTTAAAGATTTAAGCATACAAAGGGACATAGGGACAGAGAAAGCGACTTTGTTTTATACTATGTAGTGATGTCTATAATTAAATAAAAAATAGCTTTTTCATTCGACATACAAAGTGAAGCATATTCCAAACTCCAAAGTTTAGGTTTTACTTATCAAACATACATCTTACAATTAACTGATTTCATAAGACATTTACTTATTGGTCAAATGTCATTATCGATTAAAAAATATCTAATTCGCAGCGATGTCTAGAAGAGAAGCTAGAAAGCAGCCGGCAATCGAAAGCATTCTTCAAAGAGCAATGGGGTCGAGCCGTGCGTGAATTACATCGCGCCAAATTAACCGCGCGGAAACAGCTCTTACATACTCTCAGGGATCAGCGGAGACAACTGGCTGACGGGTAACACAAATTGTGAATTAAAAAAATGTGTGCGTGTACTAGTGTACACACGTAAGAAGTGAAACTTCTTTATGACCTTATTTTTCAAAAAAATAATTTACTATATGCAACTTTATAGAAATACGTCGAATCACGCGTGGTAGGGATAAGAAAAAGATGGCGAGTAATGTAAAAATGTCACGCGGAACGAAAAAATGTTACACATTGATAACCTCCTCCTTTTTTTGAAGTCGGTTAAAAATAGAATGAAGGTGCAGTGGGTGCGCTTTGTGCGTGAGCTGCCCTGCATATCAAAATAAACTGGTATTTTAGTAAAAAAATGAAATTGAGAAACTGTAGATTAGCGTCAAACTCTTTGGATTGTTTTATGTTTATCAAGCGAACATCGTTTATATATTCACTAGCTTACCGCCCGCGGCTTCGCCCGCTTTGTCTAAAACCTAATAAATGATATACTAAAACCTTCCTCTTGAATCACTCTATCTATTAAAAAAACCGCATCAAAATCCGTTGCGTAGTTTTAAAGATTTAAGCATACAAAGGGACAGAGAAAGCGACTTTGTTTTATACTACTTATGTAGTGATTTTCAACTCATTTCCCAGGTTGGATCCCATTGAAGATCAAGAAGAAACGGTAATGGATGACAAGAACGATGTCGACATAAATAAACTCAAAGATGACTTCTACGTGGACATCTTAGCCAACTCACCGGCGATTGAGTCGCGCTCGCTTATAAGTATGAATTTGATATAGTTATTAGTTTAAAATTAAGTACACTTGCATTGGATGGACATAAAATGAAATAAATGGTCTTTTTTTATAATTAAATTGTATTTTTTTTTAATAATTAATTCACTTCATTATAGGACAATAATAGTTATGAATCGCTTATGTTTACGAAAATGAAAGTGTGATTAGGCAATAAGTGATATTGTTTTGATTCGATTTTTTTTTCTTTTAGGTACGTCCGGTCCAGATGGAATGGAGATTTATGACGATTTAATGTAAGTTATTACAAAAATCAAATTAACTTAGCAATAATAAAAAAAAAAACGTTTTTTATATAAAGACTCTTCTATATATTTTATAGTGCTAGCTTCTGTGAATTATGGCAATATTTTAATGAATTAATACATTATTTTCAGAAAAGCGCCAATAAATCCGATGAATTCTCGCCTCAAGGACTTGATGTTACAACGTGAACAACTCGTCGCTAACGAACAAACAGACGAACAAGCTCTGCGAGCGCTTAACACTGAAATACGCAATATATTGATAAATTGTGCTACTTGATGTTATAAATAAATTTATAGTTCAATTAGTTTTACCTCTTTTAATTACACCCTATACTTAATCTAAATAATATCATCCCACTTCCTACTATTATTATAAATGCGAAAATTTATAAAGATGAATTATTATTAATTTCACACAAAAACAGCCATATCAGATCTATGCAGTTGGTATAGACTAGAGATATTATAATCTGAATTAACTATAGGAAGGCCCACGGAAAGCCATAGGTTGCTTTTAGATCCAGATACTAGTAATTCCGTGCCTTAGATGGCACCATAAAGTAACTTATATTATCGGGTGCTGATGGCACTGTTCTAATACTAACTAGCGAGAACTACTAACTCGCGCTATTGGAAACTATCGAAAGCTTGTGAGCCTTTTCTTTTTATTTATCTAAACGAATTATAGGACCACTTTTCCTATAATATGAAGTCCACGTAAAGTCCATGATACACTGTGATGATCATATTATGTGATGATATGTTATTAAAAAGAAAATATAGTTATAGTAACACTAGCGTATTTTTGTCAGATGTCAAAAAATAAAGTGACGTTCTAGTTCTAGACAGATTCTTGACATTGCATGTACCTACTTCTCTCTATGTAATGACGTATCTTTAATTTGTAATTTCTACACAGTGAATTGTAATGGTTTATCGATACGTATTCAATATTAAATAGCACAGAGATTAGTTTATAATATTGAAACTATTTGTCGCGTGTAATGTTTGCAAAAAGTTATTGTTATCGTCCTATAATTGATTGAGAATATTGCTATTGACCCATACATGCCTATTGTTGTAACATAATGGCCAAAAGCAAAGTTACTGGAGCTACGAGTAGGCTGAAACAAGATTATCTAAGGCTGAAAAACGACCCTGTTCCATATGTGACTGCAGAACCAGTACCATCAAACATATTAGAATGGCATTACGTAGTAAAAGGCCCCGAGAAGAGTCCGTATGAGGGAGGATATTATCATGGAAAAATTATGTTCCCGAGAGAGTTTCCTTTCAAGCCACCATCTATTTATATGATTACGCCTAATGGGCGCTTCAAGACTAACACCAAATTGTGCCTTAGCATTACCGATTTCCATCCTGACACTTGGAATCCAGCTTGGTCTATTTCGACTATACTCACTGGTCTGCTTAGTTTTATGTTGGAAAAAACGCCAACATTAGGCTCAATCGAAACATCCGACTATCAAAAACGGTGCTTGGCAGCAGAATCTCTAGAAATTAATCTCAAAAATAAAATGTTTTGTGAATTATTCCCTGAATATGTGCAGGAGATTGAAGAGCTTTTGAAACAACGTCAAGAAGCACTCCTACAATCAGAGCACGCCAACGGCAGCAGTGAAAGTGAAGTGACTAATGAGCAACAGTCCAATATGCACTACATCTTAACAAACTTATTTGTGCTTGTGGGTTTTGTGTTTCTTGCATTTATGGTAAAACATGTCCTAGCATCTATTTCCAATGACTAAGCAATAAATTTGGTTAGCCAGAGTGTAAATATTGTAATTTATTGGGTAATGATTAGTTATAGTAAACTGGGTTGGGTTGCCAGGCAAATTTTCACTTCTCTTCTAAATTATTCCAATTTCTAGTAAGTAACTTAGGTACATAGGCTTTTGATTAAATATATGTTTTGTACCTAATACTGAGAGTATTTAGAGTTACCATTGAAAGAAATGCAATATTATTATCAGTAGAATGCTTTTTACAATACAATTTTATAATTTATGAATGCAAAATTATTATATTGTGTGTAAAGCTGTGATAGTGAAACAGAATTAAAAATTCCATTACAATAGTTAACAAATTATTTATTGATCATAAATGTATAACAAATGTTAATATTTATTTTATTGAATACAAACAGTATTGTTTCATTACCTTATTATTATTGATAAAAATCTTATAAGATAATATAAGCTTTTGTTTTATTGTGAGCTTACATTTATGCCAATCTTATGAGCACAAAAGTACCAAGCTGATTTTTGTTTTATACTTGACTAATTTGAATGTAAGTTTATATTATACAACTTGAATTCCCTATGTATGCATTAAAAAAAATATATTGTGATGAATGCTAAGCAATAATTATTGTAAAATTGCTTTAGGTAATAAATAATCACATGAAAAATCCACTTTATATGCATAAAAATTGATATTTCTTGCAAATAATGCATATTTAATATTACAATATCTAATAATTCATTGATAATTAATCATTTCAGACTTCAATTTGGAAGCAATTAATGTATTGTGTAAGTCAACAAAAGAAATACTTAGATTCTGCTTGAAATGCAACCATATAGTAATAAATAAAGAATAGTACTGATTTAAATTGTAAGAGGATATTACACTTGTATTTTATAACTTATTGGTTACATACAAATTTTTCACTATAGAGCACAGCAATAATATCTGACTAGTTTTAAAGGCAATAGTTGATAATGTAGGTTCTGCATGGATGGATTTTTGTGTGATCAAGTGTTATGTTTTCATTGTAATAAGTTGATGAAATAGTAAATGCTATTTTTACATTACGAGTTTTTATTTTATATCCCTATATGTAGATAATGATAAAAAAATACATTTTAGTTTACAATATAATTTATTATCTTAGATTTAAAACAATTACAAGTTCATGGTCTTTTGCTGCAACAATTATAGGTCAATTTACAGATGCTTTTGATAAACATGTATCATATAAACTGTCTATTTTTATTAGCTAACACACTTTACACATTATTATTATTATCGAGATTATTAGCTTACATATTATCTAGGTAAATTGCAGTTGCTACTCTTAAGTATTCTACAATCAATATACAATACATATCAATGTATTTAAAATGTATAAATACCTATTTTTATGTAAGATAACGTGTCTTCAGATATTATGCAATACACATAAAAAAAGTTCTCAGATTAATTTAAAATAAAAAAATAATAATAATAAAAGATTCATATAGTTCAAAACTCACATTTACAAAAAGTTTACACCCAATTATCTACACAAAAGTAACTCAAATTATGATTTTAGTTCAAATTCTCAAAATGTTCATTTTATTTTAACTAATTACATCAAGTGCTTCAAGGAGTATGCTTAATATCTAATATTCATACAGAAAAGGCATCTTCAAGGACATTTTTCTAACATTTAACATAATTTGCTCAATATGTCATCATACATACAGTTTTCTACCTTCACTAACAAATCAAATTAGCTCTTATTTTCTTCTTCTTCATCTTCATCCCAATCACTTACAAGATTTCTTATATCAGGTTTTGGATCAACTTTAGTAGCGATAGTTTCATTTGCCACATCTGTGGTGTTCTTTAGGACTTCCGTGGTGTTCTTTATGACTTCTGTTGGAATAGATGTAATATCTTCTGTATTATTCTCTTCTTGAGAATCATTGTCCTCCCAATCATTTAGCAATGAAGATATTTTCTCTTGTGGTGGCACTGTAGTAGTAGTATTTTCAGTAACCACCTCTTTTGGTGTAGTTGACTCACAAATGTTTACATCTTCAACAATAGGCATACTGTTTTCTTGTGGTGCAATACTTTCATCATCAGCTTTCTCTTCAATTTTATCATCATTTGTTTCCATCTGTTCAGTTTCTGTAGATGTTATTTCCTGGACTGGTTCTGGATTTTCAGTTTCTTGTGGAAGAGTACTACATTCTTCAGTAGTATTATTTACAGGCTGAGATGGAACATCAGCTTCATCCTCCGACCATTCTGATGTTAAGTTTGCAATTTGTTCTTTGATAATAGGTTTTTCAACAATGACTTCATTTTGTAATGGTTCTTTGACTGTCTCTGCTGGTCCCAAAGTATCTGGGTCTACACCAATAACCCTTGCAATATTTTCAATGGTTTCTTCATCACCCTCTCTATTATCTTCTTCTGTTGTGTTACATGGCTCTTGATAGTTTTCTGTAGTATTTTCGTCCAAGACATTTGAGTTAGATTGAGCTTTTTGTACTTCCATTATGACCTCAGTTCTAATAGTGCTTTGTTCAACACATGGTTCCGATAATGTTTCTATCAAAGGATTGTTAATGACACTTGAATTTGGAGGTAATGTTTCTGCTTCTACTGCTGGCTCTGTAGAAGCATCTGGAGCTCCCGACACTTCAATACTATCACTAGGCTGTGGTCCTACAATGGCAGCGGGCTGTTGCTCAATATTATCTATGACTTCTTTAAAGGTATCAACCATCATTGGTTCGCTGATATTGTCAATGGTAGATATTGTACTGGCTGGTATCATTGAAGCTGGTTCAAATGAAGACTCAGGTATTACTTCAGCAAGGCTTTGTACATTATTTTGTTCTGTATCAATATTTCCTATCTCATTATTTTGTGTAATAACAGTTGTTTCTGGAGTAGGTGTATGTTCAGGTATATGGACTTCTTCAACAGTAGGTTGAGCTAATTCCACTTCAGGCAATTCACTTAAATCAGTGCTATTATCATGATGTATTTTTGCTGGGTCTGTATGGGAGATAATTTGCATTTCGGATGTTTTAAGAATTGGTAAAGTATGGTCCTGTGTCTCATTTTGCCAAGAATTATCAACTGTTGCATTATCAATGACTTCATGGCTGCCTATTATTGGAGTAGTTGTTGTTACTGTCTCATAATTTTGTGTGATTATAGCAGATGGTTGTACATACTGTGTCTCCATGCTTTGTGATGTTGTGATTAATTGATAATGTTTGTTTGGATCGTCAACAGGATGGCTGTATACAACAACTATATTTGAATTATCAGTATTATTTGCTTCGGATATGTTAATTGGATAGTTTTCTCTAATTATCATCATATCATTTGCTTGTGAATTATTTAAATGAATTGTATTTCCTACAGTTGTATTTGGTGTTGTCAGTACAGTCATTGCTTTATTAGCATCACCATTATCAAAGATGATGGAATGATGAGATGATAGTAATGCCTTGTATTCTTCTTCATTCGATACAACTATTTGTATGGGTTGATTAATATTAGTAGATTTCTTAAGTATTACCTTAGCCTGTTCAGCGTTGGAATACTCTGGAGGTGAACTAATTGTTGGTAATGCTTCTAGCGGCTCTGTGTGATAAGTATCAGACATAAAGCTTGAATTTACCTTGTCTTGTTTAGGTACCAATTGGAAGTCTTGTAGAATGTATTCATTATTATCAATAATTACAATCTCCTCTTTATTTGTTTGAGCCAATGATTGAGAGAAATCATTCTTAGGTGTATTTCTAAGGATATTAATGTTTTGATTACTATTTGTAGTTTGTGACTTACTGAATCCAGGATTCAAAATTTTGCTCTTATTCATTGGAGTTAAAACTCTAGGCTTTTTCGCCATAATTTCAATATTGCCATCTGCATTTTGCTCAAGTTGATATGAAGTATTTTCAAAGCTATTTTCAAAATTTGGAATTTCCAACTCTATATATTTTGATGATGGTTCATTTTTAATAGATTCAGTGTTTATTTTTGTATAGCTCTTTTCTTCATCAGAATCATCAATTATACCATCATTCTTTGCTGCCTGATAATGATTAGCTTTAAGATGAGCATACAAATAATTATCCCTTGTGAAGAATTTGAAGCAATATATGCACTGTGGAGCTGGCTTCTTTTCACCACTATACTTGTGGCCAGTTTTTTGTATATGCTGTAACAATAATTTTGTTGTGTAGAATGTCGAGGAACATACAGTACAACGGAAATGTTTGGCGTCTGCATGGGAGAGCTTATGTTTTGCTAAAAATGCTTCCGTTAAAGCAACATAGTTGCAAATGTTGCATTTCGGGAAATTGTAATTAGGTGGTGGTTCAACATCATGCTTAGTGTAGAGATGGTGAAGCAAATAATTTCTTTTCAATGATTTCAAGCCACAATATTCACAAATAGTTGATACAGGCTTCTCATTATGCACGTCTACCAAATGACGACGATAATTGTAATAACTTGTAAAATGAAGTGCTCTTCCAGGAGTACCACAGATTAAACAAATCCACGGACCTTTGATATTTTCGGCACCTAAGGCGATAAGCCGTGCCGCTTCTTTTGAATCAACAACATCAGTTTCATAAGTGAAATCTGGTATTTCCAACTTTGATCTTGGTTTTTGTTCAACTTTTTTATTAGACTTGGTTGGAGTATTTAATATTTTTAATTTAATGTTCTTGTTACTTTTCACTAAATGTGGATATTTTTTAAGAACTTCACTTATAATCTTTGCATGATCTAAATTACTTGCTTGTTTGTTATTTTTAGTCTCAATGGACATTTTTGGTCCATCATTAACTAATATTTGATCAAACAGTTGGCTTGCATCTTTCTTTTCCTTGAGAGATGTGTCTTCTGTATCAAGAAGCATATTATCTTGTATGACATCTTCAAACATTTCATTCGAAGATATTTTTCTGCATTCAACAATATCCATTGTTGATGTTCCAGACAAAAATCTTTTAGAGCCTGATGGTTCGTCAAAGATTCTGTTTTTCTTAGGTGAATAATATTTAGTTGTTTCTGGATGTACCATCAGTGGTTTTGATGTATATGATATGCTTGTGAAAGAGTTTTCAAAAATATTATCATCATCCAGTTCTGCTGGTAATTCATACCTCGTCGGTTTTGGATCCTTAATCACTGTTTTAACAGGAGATTCGCTATATACTCCACTATTATACATAACATCTGTTTTAGCTAATGTTGGCTTTTTAATAATTTGTGGTTCAGTCATATTCTCAAATGCCTTAGTAAATGTGCGTTTTTTTGGTTGAGAGTTATTCACAGAAGACGTTGCAGACGATTGCTTAACCAATTCACTGCTCCTACTATACCGTTTACCATACAAATTGGTTGATGATGATTTCATTCGATGAGAATCAAGCAGTTTCGTTAAAACTGGCATATTCATTATGAGTGATGTTTGATACAATTTTTCTAGTAAATCCATTTTAAATTCTAGCTGTCCGGTGTACATGAAGTTAATTATCGGGACGACAACGTCTGCTTGCAAGTCATCCGGCATAACGAGGCAATCTTCGTACATCTCGCATGTTCTTTCCAATATCTCAAAGTATTCTGTGCAAGCATTTAGAACTAATCTATGTACTTTGAGTTGAGCATTATCCTGGAATTGGAGCGTGAGATCACAATAATCTGTTCGGTTAAAAAAGTGCTTTAACCTTTGAAGGAAGTATATTCCCCAGTTGTCCACTTTCACTTGCTTTACGTCACTCATCTTTGTAATTTTCACTTACATCACAGTATCATCGAGAACTGCAAAACAGAAAAAAGATTACTGTATTAAAATACTTCAATAACATTGTACATACTAAGCATTAAATAAAAAATATCCCACCTATCGATCCCCCGACGCTACTGTGAATTAACATTGTTATCACAGTAACTAAGTCATTTCAATTTAGAAATTTTACATTTTAACTTTGTCATGCAATCAAATTTTGCGCCACTTTAATTATGTTTATTTTCTGAACTTACCGATAAAGTACACTACGATTTCAATATTTTACATCACAAAACACAAATTTTCTGTACTACATTCGTTCACATTTGACAATATAAACGCAAGATGGCGGTGTATAACTGTAATAATATGTCTTAAGTTGCGTTGGTAGCAATATCAATCCAGCTACTCTTTACATTGTAAAGCATAAATTGTGTACATAAAAATTATGTTATTAAAAGTATTTGTGTTTCCAAAAAGTTTATAGTCTATAAAATAATGATATGCGGGAAAATAATATGCTCAATATTTTTTTGAAAAAATAAGAATATATAACTACTCAATATGCAGCGCCCTCTGAACCAGCATTAAATTAGATGGAACTACTACAGCTATTGATCGTGGCGTCCCATATTATTTTTGGAGTAGGACGCATAGACAGAGATAGTGACGCATTGCGAGCAATGCACTTAAATTTTGTAGTCTTTATCTTTATTACATTTTGTTGATTATAAAGCGATAGATGGCTCTGAATTAATTTTTGCAATTTTCTTAAATTACAGTTTTTTTTATAAATGGATATTACAACGATAGTACCGTTCTCTTGTGACTAACTACGTTTTGTATATTATGGTTTGAAGTTTATAATTCATAATATACTTAAATATTGTGCCTATGATAAGACTTGTGCCTTGGTCAAATTGAATGCTAGTTAAGAATTAAGATACACTTTTTTTTTGGGTTTCGTAAAAAAAGGGTAAATATGCTATTACTGAGACTTCGCTGTCTGTCTATCTGTCCGTCCGTCTGCCACCAGGCTCATGAACATAAACCGTGATATACCTACGGCTTAACCTACGGTCTACTTTTGTCTGTTACCATAGGCCTAAATCCTAATACATACCACAAATATTATAAAACATAATAATAAAGGTAATAAGGTGCTTCCCTACAACAAAGCTGTTTTTTTGCTCGATATTGATAACTGCAACCCCCTTTAAGTAAAACAATAACTTAAAAAAATGTTAAAGTGTACTAGTGTACACACGTAAGAAGTGAAACTTCTTTATGACCTTATTTTTCAAAAAATAATTTACTATATATGCAACTATGCAACTTTACAGAAATAGGTACGTCGAATCACGCGTGGTAGGTATAAGAAAAAGGTGGCGCGTAACGGAAAAATGTCATGCGTAACGAAAAAATGTTACACTAAATTTTTTTCCAACCCCGATAAAGAAGTTGCACTTCAATATAAAAAAAAGTTATTTTTCTTGAATGTTTTTGCTACAGCGACATCTTTGGAAACATTTTCGAATGAGGGTAAATTTATATTCAAGTTCAATAATTGATGTCGAAATACAATCTATGCCCTCTAGGGCAGCGGCCTTAGATTTAGGTGTGTAATCTAAGGGCAGCGGCAGCTATCACAAGAATAAAACAAGATGTACCTATAAATAAAATTGTACGGAACCCGGAACCGGAATTGTAGTAGCATGAGTCCGACTCGCACGTAACTGATTTTTTACCGACTTCTAGAAATTAGCGGACAAGTTAATTACCTACGTTTATTGAAGTGAAACTTCTTTATCGGGGTTGGAAAAAATTTTAGTGTAACATTTTTTCGTTACGCGTGACATTTTTCCGTTACGCGCCATCTTTTTCTTATCCCTAAAGTTGCGTATATAGTAAATTACTTTTTGGAAAAATAAGGTCATAAAGAAGTTTCACTTCTTACGTGTGTACACTGGTACACGCAGACATATTTTTATTATTACGGCTTTAGCTTCCTTCTTGCATTATTTATTTATTTATTTTATTTATTTACTCTTTATTGTACAAAAGTCTTATAAAATAAAAATACAACAAAACCATTCAAAATGTACAAATGGCGGCCTTATGGCTCAAAGCCATCTCTGCCAGGCAACCTTCATTACTTGCATGTATATAATTCTTATTCTGATATAAAGAAAATAATCTTAGATACATATAATAAATCTGTAGAAGGGTCAATTCTGTACATTGAAAGTATTGAAAAAATAAATAGCAGGGGGTGTTACTGGATCGATACGAAATATATATATATATATTTCGTATCGATCCAGTCGGTCCTATATATATATATGTGATTAAAAAATTTTTTGTCTGTCTGTCTGTCTGTCCGTCTGTCTGTCTGTCTGTCTGTCTGTATGTGAAGACATCACGTGAAAACTACCGGTTCGATTTCGATGAAACTTGGTATGATTATACCTTATTATCCTGGGCGTAAAATAGGATACTTTTTATTCTGGAAAAATACGTAGAAAAAAATTTATCTTAATTTTTCAGTTTTATCCATAGAAGTTGTTCTGTAGAAACGCGAACACACGTTGCGTATTATTATAGGCCTAGCCGTATTTGGGTCCAATAGATATTTATAAGATGTCATTGTCAGAGTTACTCAAAATGGAGAAATAAACCATCCACGCGAAGACCGACATCCACGCGGACGGAGTCGCGGGCGGAAGCTAGTAAAAAATAAATGGTCGTGTGTGATCATGTGAAGTGTGATATTATAGTACTTAGAGCCAAAGTAGAGCAGAGTAGAGCTACGTAGTATACATATATCTGTCAACTGTGGTAGAGCCATTTTAATAGGCAACATTTGACATTTCAACAAAATTCAACATCGTAACCTAGTTACGACGGCCTAGAATAATAGGTATGTTATTTCGTTTTGTTGGAACTGCACATTTATTTAACTTTTTTTCAATTACGATTTCATATTTTATAATAATAATGACCGATACCGGACCGATTTTACTAAGAATGGTCTTAATCATAATAAGCAATTTCTGATTGAAAGAACTGACGTCGCTTCAATGTTGTGTACATTTTTTAAAGTGAAACTTTTATTACTTACATCGTCTCAAACTTTTTGGTCTGTGTAGCGCATGTCGCGTGACGCACGATACGTACGATAATTATCGTACAAATACGAAAATTTTTAGTTAAATGTCTATAGTGTGAAAAAAGTTTCACTCTTATCGTGGTTTCATAAAACCACACAAAATTTTTCTTTTTAAATACCAGTTACGTTACTCTCAAAATCTAAAACTGATATCGAGAATCGAATGCATTGATTATTTGTGAATAAATATCACTGTAGCGTCGACAAGCCAATTTATGAGTTATCGAATTTCAAGTGTAACGCTAAGAAAGTTCACACGGTAACTCATATATAAACAGTTCGTGCGCTATGCACATACAGTCACGGGCTTGTCGGGACGCGGGTGGGTCGCATTAGGTCGAATATTAATTACATACGGATAAATATATGTAGTTAACGAATTATAACCTTTTGCGTAGTTATTCATCTTTTATTACACCCGCACATAACAAGACCCTACATTGGTGACTCCCGGCGAAAAGTGAACATTATTATAGTGAATTACATAGATATCGTTTGTTAATAATTAAAAATGAATCCGGCAGTTCCAGTTCGAGCAGTTTCGTCGGTACAGTATACCCTTCTCGAGCAGTTAGCACAACTAAAGCAGCGGGTAAACCAGCTGGAATGTGCAGGCTCGAGAAGCAAATCGTTTAGCGGTCGAAGGTATGGAAATAGCACGCATCGTTCCGCATCTCAAAATCGCGATCGTGCAAGAATATCAAAACAGAGAAGACCAAATTGGTTATGTTATTACCATTACCGCTATAAGCATAACGCCAGCAAGTGCTTTCAACCTTGTGTGTGGCGGAAGCAGCATCTATTAAGTTTATAGTGGACACCGGCGCAATCAGAAATGTTTTAATTTTACGGTTTACCAGTGTCGAAAAATAACCGATCCGCGAGTGAGTGTACTGTGTAGTGATTATTACGATAAAAAATCGAGTTTTGAAATAGATAGCAGTCTTGAGTATGTAAGTAAATTACGAGATACTATTAGGAAATATCAGTCAGTAGCTATTAGGCAGAATGTAAGACGGAACATATTTATTCACCCCGATTTAGAAAAATGCGATTATGTTTTTGTAAGAAACGACGCAGTGCGTAAGCCTCTACAACCAACATACGACGGTCCTTATCGTGTGCTGAGTCGAGAGGAAAAGGTATTTTACATTCAAATGACTGGCAGGAAAGTTAGAATATCTGTAGACCGTCTAAAACCTGCATATTATTTGAATGATGATAGTGATACGACATCTGGGGCAGATACTGAGGTTCCATTACAAATTCCAAGTAGCGAATTGCCTAATATACATACCACGCGTAGTGGAAGAGCTATACGATTACCAGTACGATTTAGGTAATAGTATTGTATTTGTAGCTAATTGTTTCAACTATTTTAAATTTATTAGAATTACGATGATTATAAGTATTCATATAAGAGAAATGTATAATAAATACTTAGTAATCAACACATCGTATTTAATAAATAATAGCATTTGTGAAATTTGAAACGAGTTCATTGTTAATGGTTTAACGTTTTAGGTACCTATGGTATTTCAAATTTATGTTTGTGTTGAGTTTTTATTGAAATGTTTACTACTTACTTAGAAATTTAAGTATACTTTTGATTTATGGCTTTTGAGTGTATGGTAATAGTTTTTGTAATATTAAACGACACAAGTGTAAAGAATGTATTGAGATTTGAAATGTTGATGTTACTAAGTGTTAAATGACGTGTAACAATTATCGCACGCAACTTAGAAGACCCAACCGAGTTTTTGTAATAACATAAATAGTTTAACGAAATTAGGTGTTAACTGTTAACAAAAAATAAAGGTAAAAAAATTTATTCAAGACACGAAAGATTCTTACTATTACCAAGAATTTACAAGGAATATAAAAAAACCCAAGAAATTATGGAATTTAGTAAATAAATTAGCTAATAACAAAACTGTAAAATGTACTTTACCTACTAAATTACTTATAAATTCTGAATATATTACCGAGCCAAATGAAATATGCCAGATATTTAATCAATATTTTTCTACAATAGGATCTCGTCTAGCAAATTTAATACCCCTACAATATCAAACCAACTCTTCCTCAACCTTACCTAAATCACCATCAAAAAAGTACGAATTATCCACTTTTGATCCCTGTACACCTAATGAAATTTTAAAAATTATAAATAACCTTAATTCAAACTGTAGTACAGGTCTTGATGGTATTACCACAAAAGCAATTAAATGCATTAAAGAAAAATTAAATCATACCTTAAGCGATTGTTTCAACCAAGCTATAAGTCAAGGACGTTTTCCGGATTCGTTGAAAATAGCGAAGGTAACTCCTATCTATAAGAGTGGTTCAAAATTTGAACCTGGTAACTATAGGCCAATTTCGGTGTTGCCAGTGTTGTCAAAAATATTAGAGAAAATTTTACACACGAGATTAGAAAAATATTTAGACTCATTTAATTTTATTTCAGTGCGTCAATACGGTTTTAAGCCAAAAAGTAACACTCTGTCAGCGACTATAGACCTGACTACTAAAATAAAACAGAACATTGACGCAAAAAATTTAGTTTTGGGAGTATTTATTGACCTACAAAAGGCCTTCGATACCGTTTCTCACGAACTTTTAATAAAGAAATTAGCATCCATTAACATTACTGGTAAAGCACTAGACATGCTGAAATCATATTTAAAAAATCGATCACAAATCGTTAAAATAGATAACTACAATAGCATTCCCTTACCAATTACGTGTGGCATACCACAAGGTTCGATTTTAGGCCCATTGCTTTTTTTAATTTATATTAATAATTTACAAGATTTAAAACTAAATGGTCATCTAACACTTTATGCGGATGACACCTGTCTGTTTTATTTTGGTCCCTCTATACATGACATGATAAAGCAAGCACAAAATGATTTAAATAAATTAAATAAATGGTTTCAATACAATCTACTAACAATAAATATATCTAAAACGTGTTATATTAAATTCAAAGCTCAGAACAAAATTATTCCACCACACGCTCCACTTAAAATTAATGGTGTTGTATTAGAACATAAAACCCACGAGAAATACCTAGGTTTGCGAATCGACAGCTCTCTAAAATGGAATTATCACATCGACCACCTAAAAAATAAATTATCAGCACTTCTTAGATCTCTGCGTAATATCACTTCTTGCATTCCTCATAAATTACGCCACACCATCTACAACACGTTAGTCAAACCTCACCTAATGTATTTAATAGAAGTATGGGGTAGCGCTTACAAAAATAAATTAGCGCCACTACAAATTTTACAAAATAAAATTATTAAAACCATTTTTAAATATCCTTTTTTAACTTCTACAAATAAAATCTACGACGATACTAAAATAATGAATTTAAAACAATTATACTTTTATAATACGTGTATGTTCATCCACAAAGCGCTACATAAAAACATAAATACAAATATAATATTCTCAACATCAAATCGCCACTATCCTAATAGACGAGCTAGCTATCTTGCCCTCCCGAAGATCCGAACGAATTATGGAAGGCGAACGGCAACATACGAAGGAGCACGTTTCTATAACGGATTGCCAAGCAAATTAAAAAGTGTAAACTCATTCATTGTATTCAAAAAACAATTAGCGAAACACATCCTGGAAGACCACACGCTCAAACTTTGAATGCAATGAATGAGTACCTAACCTAAACTTATGTTTATAGTATGTAACTTACTCTAAATTTTTATCTAACGAATGATATTTTTTATAAATACCTATGTTTAAAATTTAAGTTTCTCATGTAAGTGACTTTATGTCTTAATGGGAATAAATGTCTTTAAACCTTAACCACTTGTATACGTTATGATTGATTTATATTGTGAACATTTTTTTATACTTTATATTGTAAACATTTTGTAACCTTATATAGCGACACTTTATATACACCCATCTGTTTATTGTTTAGTTTAATTGTAAGTTTTTTTTTTACTTGTATACCCTTTTTATTTTTTAAGGGGGGAATGATGTAGCGTCGACAAGCCAATTTATGAGTTATCGAATTTCAAGTGTAACGCTAAGAAAGTTCACACGGTAACTCATATATAAACAGTTCGTGCGCTATGCACATACAGTTACGGGCTTGTCGGGACGCGGGTGGGTCGCATTAGGTCGAATATTAATTACATACGGTTAAATATATGTAGTTAACGAAATATAACCTTTGCGTAGTTAATCATCTTTCATTACACCCGCACATAACAAGCCCCCAACATCACCATAAATTAATAAACGCGTTGTGTTTATAATAAAATAGAATTTTATTTGTTATTCTTTTAATTATCTATAAAGTTAACTATAAATTACACTCGAATAAACGCCTTTTTTAATTACTTGTCTCATTTTGCTTCTTAAATTTACGAAAGAAAATATATTACTAGGACAGGGATTTGCATTTGCCTGATGAATTTTAAAATTGACATGTGTTTCGAGTCCGATTGAGACAATATTATGTTTCAAATCCATATCGATTAATTCAATTTAATCGATGTTTTTAAGCAGGTTACTTCGCTACGAAGATAAAATTGATAGACATCAAATGTTTGGCTCCACTCGCTCCACTCCAAGGCTCCACTCCAATTGACATGAAAAAAAAACCTTCTAGAATAGGAGAATTCTCAATTTGACTGAATATCGCGACGGACTTCGCGGCCTCACCCCCTGCTAAATAACGTTCAGTCAAGAGTCAAGACGTTTAACATTATACATTCAACAATTTGACCAGTTGTCCTTTAGTCATTCAATTAAATGCGACATATAATGTAGGTACTAACTACCTAGTAGATTTCCATCCGCGGCTACGCTCACGTTTTCAAAATATAAAAACCCGCATTCACACAGTTCCCGTTCCTGTGGGATATCCGGGATAAAGCCAATGTCTTATTCTGGGTCTTCTGCAGCTACCTACATACAAAATTTTATTGTCATTGCTTCGGTAGTTTTTACGAGAAAGAATACATCCATCCATCCATCCATCCTCATAAACTTTTGCGTTTATAATATTACTAGCTTACCGCCCGCGGCTTCGCCCGCTTTCTCTAAAACGATTTGAGATTTAAACTATCCTATCTCTCAAGTTGGATCATACTGCACATGGTGTTCGAATTTTATTATAATCGGTTAAGTGGTTTAGGAGTCCATTGAGGACAAACATTGTGACACGAGATTTTTTGTATTAAGATTTTTCAATAAAGTTTTTCACTTGATGAGATAAATAATTTTTGGAAAATACAAAAGTGCACGACTTGTAACCTAATGCTCGTACCTTCGACAAAAAGCAAAATACCTACAATTTAAGTTTTTCGTTAATTTTCAATACCAAACTCCGCACAAGTAGCTAATAAAAATGATACGATTTTAATCAAGCCATGGTGTAAGGTTTCAACCGAAAAATTAAAGCGTTGATTGACGGGAATTTTCGATTTCTTCCTCTACATTTCTTTCCGGTTCAATTTTCTTGAAGCAATTTTTACCAGTAACAGTAGATTATTATTAAATTATGTATTGTATTTAAAATGTTATGTATTTTTAGGATTGAAATAAAAAACATAAACATATACATTATATGCATAGTGTATAGTTGCCGAACCAAGGCAAAACCTATTTTTTGATCGTAGAGTCACAGTTGACAGATATATACTACGTACATACAGTTAGGAAACTAAGCCCCTGCGATGAAATTATGACGTATAGCTATAGGGCTGTTACCTTTTTGATATTTAACCGACTTCAAAAATGGAGGAGGTTATCAATTCGGCCTGTATATTTCTGTTTGCTTTTTTTCACAGTTGACTTTGTGGTAATTTTGAGATTAAAACCCGTTAAAATTAAAAAATGGTGTAGCCTAAATATGAATTTACAAGAAGAAACAATCTCAATAAAATATATACCTTGTAAAAGTAAATAGGTACGTTTTTTTCAGTGCTATATTTCGAAATCTTGTCTTTTTTGGACGCCGAAGACTATTTTAATGTAGGCACCTACCTAAATTATTTATAATGCTTGATATTTGTATGATACATATAAGTATTCAATAATTATTTTAAACCAGAATTAACAATACTTGTATGTAGGTATACCTACTAAATTATTTTTAAAACGATAAATTAAATTAAATTAAAAAACACAAAATATGCAAAAATAAATTAAAATTATTATTATACCAACATAGAACCTCCTTTTATATAACCTTTTTGTTTTAGGATGAAAAAGAAAATAGTTTGACAGGCTTAGTGCTTGACAAAGTGGTAAAATCACGTATCGATAAAAATACAATAATTATTATGATATCTATCTTTTTCTTCCCTAATATTTACGTAATTATGCACATAAATTTAAACAAGATTTTTTAAGGTTTCATTTTTTTAGATTTTCGTGCTCTTCTAGATTGCGTAAAAAATAGATGCGGTCTTTAAACAGACTGGACTCCTAATAGGTACTATTTGTAGCTATCATTTTGGTAGAAAATATGTCAACATAATTTAAAACTCATACGGCCATATCTATAGAAATTAAAAAATAGTCTCTTTTTAACTTGTAGTCAGATACGATACAGATATATATTTATTGAAAGGGCTACAAACTGAAACAATCGATATTTATTTAATGTGAAATGACATCACTATAAACTTTTTTCCATACTATATTCAAAATCTGTGGATGTGTCACCCGCTACTATCGATCCCCCTCAATACCCTCGAAAACACGCTTTATGGGGGGGGAGCCATTTCGAACATTTTGTATGAAGTTTCCTTACTGTATGTATCTGTATATTGTGGTAGAGTGCTCTCTATATCTCTAAAGCCCAGCATTCACTACACGCACCGCGAGCCGAGCCCCGAGCCGTACCAATCCGTGGACAAATCCGTCATCGCCCACACACTACACGAGCGCTGAGTTGCAGTCCAGTCGACTGTGAACTTTGGTGAGCCTTGCACGTATCTATCCTACCACGAAAAAAAGCTCTCTGGCTCTAGTAGTCGGTGCAATGCTTTTAACGCAGAAAAAAAAGCGCGTGTGGGCAAAGGAATAGCTGAAACAACGAAGAAAAAAAGAACGAACGAACTAGAACTGCACATTTGTTTAACATTTTTCAATTAAAATAATATATTTATAATAATAATGACCGATACGAGTAATTGAAGTGAAACTTCTTTATCGGGGTTGGACAAAAATTTTGTGTAACATTTTTGCGTTACGCCGTACGCGTGACATTTTTGCGTTACGCCATACTCGTGACATTTTTAAGGTCATAAGGAAGTTTCACTTCTTACGTGTGTATTTTTATATTTGATTTTACTAATAAACCATTCTTAACATAATAAACATTTTCTGATTTAAAGAACTGAACCTTTTTTCTTTTTAAATAGTTAGGTACTAGAGACGTTACTCGAAATCTGTTATCTAGAATCCACCATAATCCAAATGCGTTGTGATTTATGAATTCTATATATATAATATATTGTAGTTTGTGTAGTATATTTATATAACTATGTGGTATCTATGTACAGTATAATATGTAGTTTATGTAGTATGTAGGCATTTTTTAAATATATTCTTTCTTTTATTTCTTTTTTGCGCTATCCTTATTCTTCTTACATTTCCTTTCCTACCAGGTTGCCTGGCAGAGATTGCTGTGTAGCAATAAGGCCGCCTATTGTGCAAAATTTTTGTACTTCATTAATTTGTACCACATTTCTTATACTCTTTTGTACAATGAAGTGTTATAAATAAATAAATAAATAAATTCTTTTAATCCATACTTACTAATATTATAAATGCCAAAGTAACTCTGTCTGTCTGTCTGTTACTCAAACGACAATCACGCCTTAACTACTGAAGCAATTTGCATGAAATTTGGTATAGAGATATTTTGATACTCGAGAAAGGACATAGGCTACTTTTTATCCCGGGAAATAAGATAGGTTTTATCCCGGCAATCCCACGGGAACGGGAACTATTTTCTTTGGCTGCGCGGGCGAAGCTGCGGGTGGAAAGCTAGTTATTTATAAAATTAATTGTGTATATGGCGAATGACTGACAAGTTCACCGACAAATCCGCGCGCGCACACACACGTACGGATTTGTCCGGCGCGGCTCGGGTGCGGCGCGGCGCTCGCGTCTCCAGACGGCGAGCCCGCGCCGAGCCGCGAGCCGCGCACAACTACACATACACACGCAGATTAGTCCGCGGACTTGTAGCCAGCTACAAATCCAGCGGATGGGTGCGCCTGTGAATGGTACCCATAATGCTTCGAATTATACCTTGGTATATATTATTTAATCTGGACCATAGTACGTAATATTATTGATGGTAATATAGTTTGTAAGTGAAAGAATATTCCAAGATCAAACAACTAAATCCAAACATTACACTCATACAAATATAGACGTTTATGTAAACCTAGGTAATGTATTTTTTATCATAAATACAGCTGCAATCCACGTGCCGCTTTACTAACAACTAGGTACAAGGTAATATAATTCAGGTTTGTACAATATTTGTGTAAGCTTTTATTTATTTACTGTTATTTCATCCTGTGAATATTAAATTTTTGACCTATCTATGCGAATAATTTGGAAATCACAATTTTTAATTTCATTTTATCTTAAAAACCTACCACAGATCACTATAATAGGAGTTAAGAGATTAGATTATTATGTTTTTATGTTAGAATTAGCTGAATTCTTAAAACATTAGTAATCTGACTGTAAAATGTAACAAACCATTGATTATTTGACTTCAAAACAGACCACAAAACAGACAATGCGGCTTGCTGTTCTTAAAAGTTAGACAGCGATATCTCTGAAGATAATAGACAAGTTAACGTCAGTTTGCCATTAATCTCGGATGGCCACTCTGCTTCTTGACAATTTTGACTAGATGGAAAAAGAAGTATACAGTAGGATTTGATTGGATCAGATTTACCACGCCCAGCCAAAGCGCCGCCTACGTTAGCTGGGCGGACGTCAGTAAGTTGTGTTTAAGTCAGTTTGGACTCGGCTTTAGGGGAGACAACATTGTTGTTAAGTTACGTCGCTGGTTCAAGTTTTGTGCAGCTTTCGGCGGGATTCAGGTTTGTACAATATTTGTGTTAGCTTTTATTTATTTACTGTTATTTCATCCTGTGAATATTAAATTTTTGATAGTCGACAAGTCTATGAAATATTATGGCGCCTTATAAGCCATTTGTGTCAAAGAAATAAATGGTTTTAAGTAAAAAACAAAAATATTTAAGGCTTTTTAAATGTAGAATAAATAAAAAAAATGAGAGAAAGTAAATTAACTTAGTAGATGTTTATCCAATTTTTTAGTTTCAAAATGTTTGCGGTTGCAGGTTGATTTTTCTTACTAAGACATTAAATTTATAATTATGTAACGCATACTTAAGTTACTTAAGTAAGCTTTTTTTGTTATCGTAATAATTTAATTTTTTAACAATATTTTTTTTCGATCCTCCTTAATCTTATTTTTGTTCCGTGTCTTGAAAAGGACCCAGTTACGATACTTAGTATTAATTTGTTAATTTTTTATCAATATAGTGTAGGTATTCAAAACACGTTAATTATGATTTTTTTCTCTTACAAAAAAAGAAATAGGTAGGTACCTAAGTCTACAAGGTAGACGTACTTTACAACTAATTTTTAATTAACACCGATTCATTTTTGCTAGATGTTTGATCAAGCAAGCATATTAGATCAAAATAAATATAGGTAGGATAACATCAATTATTAATTATTTAGATCTCGGAACTGTTGTTGTTTATAATTATTATACAGTTTGTTATAATTTTTATCAGTCAAAAAAGTATAGGATATACCTATCATAGAGGATAGTGATCACTTAATTATAATTCTCACTCTCAAAATTACCTTTGCTCGGTAGACCTAAGTACATTCTTAAACTTTTTTTAATCATAATAAAAAATATCCCAATATCAGATCTTAAAATGAGTAAGTACGCTCCTACTTGTAAAAAATTCAAAGAAAAGTAGATGTTAATATCTATAGCTGTCTATGCAAAGCGGACACATTTTTTACTCTGTGCGCAGTAATGGCCGGCAGAGTTTCCCGCGAAAGAACCGTGAAAAAGGGAGGGAAATGCACAATTAAATTATTAAGTGACAGCTGCCGCGGGCTTTTTGCTTGCGGTTAGAGTGGTTTCAGCTCGAATTTTAATACCTCGTCACTTTGTCGCATATTTTTATGAGTAGGTATCACAAGTTACGTTTCTTTTTTTTTAAGTAAAGCTAAGAATTTTATAGTTTTCAATTTATCTTATTCATATATTTAATTATATGTATGATAAATCGTTAGTCTCTACCTACTCTCTCTCTCTATATGCTTCCGAGGATTATTTTTTTCTACTTTGAAAAAAAAATATGTATAGGTACCTAGGTATGTTCGTAGATGTGAAAAACGTCGTATAGGAATGTTATGCCAGTCCCTTAGCCAGTCCTTTCCAAATTTTAAATATTCGGCGGCGAATATTGAGTACTTGATTATAAGTAAATGTTATATACCTAGTTGCGAAGTTGTCTTTACTCGCATAGTTTTTAAATGAAATAACTATATTTATTTGAGGAATCTTAAAACTCATGGAATTATATAATAATTATAATATATATAAAATATAATTATAATATAAAAATATAAAGCCACTTCCTCCCGTCGCAAGTGATTTGCAGCTATATTGATTTCTACCCACATCAATCCAAAACAAAAGAAAATTCCCCACGCTGCCCAAAAATTAGATGAGCCAGTATGCAAATGCAGTGTCGGGAGTGAAATGCTAATTTCCGTGGGAGCTCTTCAAACTTTTTAATCTCATGTGACGTGTCCCCCCGCACTTGACAGGGGGATGATTGAAAGCAGCTCATTTGTATTTTTTATTACTTTTTAATTTTCTTCCAATTTCGCCGAGTGCTTGGATACACTTCATTTCGTCATTTTTCCCGTCTGCGGTTTCGATTTTGTATTTGTTGTCGTGTCCCTACTCCCTTGTAGTAATTGGTAGATAATTAAAAAATTGTAGCTTCAATCGTAACGTTGATATTAGTTACTTACCTAATATTTAAAAGGAAAATCTCGTTTGCATAAATATGACATGACAAGTACAGAAAATATTTATTACCTGCGAGGTGTAATCTACTACCTACGTTCTCTAACGTAACCACTTAATTGATTCCCTATAGAAAATATAACTTACCAATTCCCATAAGTCATTTCATCAATTTATTATTCGCAGTAATTTTTGGTTTGTTTCTACAGGCGAATACAATATATACAGTCAAAATAAAAGTAGCGTAATTTAGTAGAGTTTTAGATAGAGTTTGATCTTTATTGGATCTTGATCATTATTTTTGTGGAGACGAGTACATAATATATTGTTTTTTATGATATAATTATGATATAATATAAAAAAGTCACTAAATAGTGAAATAATAAATTGATATATATATTTTCTCTCATATTCCAAAAAACAAGTACAACTGGGTCAAGCTCTCCTGTCTCAATTGAAATACCTTCAAATTCAATTGCATTGTTATATCCCCATTTCTAATGTAACACTATCCTCTGTACAGATGTGAGAGATAAGTGCGATTCATACAATTTTAAAGAATAGGTACTTTATAATTATTTTATATCGTTGATAATAATCAATATATTTTTCAATTATTACAAGACGGGATATTTTTATTTTTAATATGTTTTTAAAAAGGAAAAACACACGCTTGGTATCAAATTCTTTAAAAAAATCTTGTGAATTAAACTGACCTTCAGTTAAGTTTCATTCAATATATTTTAAAAATACATTTTGATTTCAATTTAGTATCTTATTGATTTTGCGAACTAATGCCACAAAATTACCACCACTACCACCTCGTACTTGAACTCTCTAAGGTTCTATAACACTTAGGTATTAATATTTTGTTCTAAACTGAATTAAGAGTTAAATTTATTTTAAGCTTATTCAAAGATAATTCTATTCTAATTTTTCAAGTATTTTACAAATACATCAGAAAATTCAAAATTCCGCCACACGATCATAAGTCTTCTATCGTTTCACATTTCGAACTAAAGACCTCTTGCATTCTCGTTTCCCTACTTCTTGGCATTTTAATAAGTATGTTCGGAGGCGCGACTAATTTGTCCCACTGTGAATGTACCGTGACCACCGCTGTGACATTTGCGACACCCCACATAAGCCATATTCGTTTGGTGGTAATTCACCGATTTTTTTGTTTGTATGAAGATAATTCGGATGGATGTTCACTAATAGAGCTATTTATTGTTTTCTATTTTTGAAGTGAAACTCCTTTATCGGGGTTGGAAAAAAATTTAGTGTTACATTTTTTCGTTACGCGTGACATTTTTCCGTTACGCGCCATCTTTTTCTTATCCCTACCACGCGTAATTCGACGTATTTCTGTAAAGATGCATATAATATGTAGTAAATTATTTTTTGAAAAATAAGGTCATATTAAGGAGTTTCACTTCTTACGTGTAATATATTATTTGTATATTATAATTGGTAGTTTCTAATAGCCGCGCATTTGTTTTTCCAGCTACAAAAGTTGGTAACATTGCAAGAAGACACAGTTTATCGGTTATACGTTCATTAAATTTAGCAAGTGTGAAACATCTCTTACCTACCTAATTCATCATGAAAATATGCTAGATAATAAGACAGAAGAAGAAGATAAAGGAAAGGGCTATCAAAAAACTTGCTAACAAAAACACTTAAGTGTTAGAAAAACTGTTAGAAATGACGCTTTGATTCCTAGTTTCCGTCTGATTCTGTCACAGACGCACAAATCACTGATCGGAACATGCCCCTTTGTAAATAACACGAGGTTACGTAATATAATTATATAGCGAGGGTCTCACCCTACGATTTTTAGCGGTTTTGTTCTCTGCCACTAATTTCATTCGATAAATACGTGTCGACGTCTATGATTATGCGCTTTGCGACGTGTCAAATTGCTAACAATGTTATAGCACGCTATAGATTGGACAGCGGATGTATTATTAATGATATACCCTGCTGGATATGAGAAGCAGAAATATAGTGCGGTGTTAAAGGTGACGGGAATTTGGAAAAAATATCGATGTTTAAAAAAATATTAATAAGCCCTAACTAAATAAGTACCTAGCCCCTAGGTACCTCATTTATATTTGAGTTTCCTATTCTTTTAACATCATTAATCTGACTTTCACATTCTTGTCTACTTGTAAGTCCAATATTTTTGTTAACCATAGATATCGTCATAGCTAGGTACCATAGTGTTAATTTTTATTTACATTATGCACATGATTTAGGTACGTATAGGTAAACCAGAATCTGATGGCAATTAGGGAAATCAAAATTTTGAGTGTGCAACCCTGGGGAAACTGGACTGAACGATCTTGATACTGCTTATTTTTTATTTTGTCCTCAATATCATTAGTCACATTATATAAGTGGACAATACTGTTCTTAATAATGAGATATCCACTTAATATTTTAAAGGTACATACTTACATGTATAATATACATGTAAGTATGTACCTTTAACTTATACATATTACTTTTATACAGGTAATACATATTATTATTTACACATACCTATATTTGTATATTCATTACCAGTATGCCATGTGAAAATATCGATATAATGTTAATGTAGATCAAAACTGCTTATAATTTTTTTATAAAATAAAATAAAACTATGTTTATTTTCGTAAGTATAAAATTGACTTGTACAGCTTGGACTTGACGAATAGCCGTATTGGAAACTCCTTTAATAAGTTTTCATAAAATTATACGTATTCTAATCAACAAACAATATTATAGCACAGTTGACAGATATATACTACGTATTATAGTTACCTAAATATTATAATCTTTTTTAATTTAAAGTATCAAAACGGGTAAGTCCAATTTACCAATAAAATCTTCAAAATTGAAAATTGTGATGTGTTTGACCCTTCTTCATCGAATGTTTTTCTATACACATTATAAACAACACCTCTTGCTTGTGATCGCAGCGGCTTTTTCGACATTTTCGAAGAATTTTTAGGCAAAATCCTAAAAATTATTCATCAACTGCAAAAAAGACAAATAATTTGACAACCAATTTGATAGTTGTCAAATAAGTTGCCACATGAAAATCTTTTATTTCTTAAATATAAATATATGCCATCAGATTCTGGTAGACCTATACAATACAATATTGCTGTTACAAAACCTATGAGCTTTAATTATAGGTATTGTATAAAGCTTATAATTTAATCAAAAATAAAGCTTTTCTACCGAAAAGCTCAAAGCATTATGGTATCCCATTCATGATTCAGCATTAGAATAAAAATAACTGCGTTAAAAACAACCGACTTCAAAAAAAAATTCGGTTGTTTTTAACGCAGTTATTTTTATTTAATACTTTTTAGGGTTCCGTAGCCAAAATGGCAAAAACGGAACCCTTATAGTTTCGTCATGTCCGTCTGTCCGTCTGTCCGTCTGTCCGTCTGTCACAGCCGATTTACTCGGAAACTATAAGTACTACAGTGATGAAATTTGATGGGAATATGTGTTGTATGAACCGCTACAAAAATATGACACTAAATAGTAAAAAAAAGAATTGGGGGTGGGGCCCCCCATACATGTAACTGAGGGATGAAATTTTTTTTTTCGATGTACATACCCGTGTGGGGTATCAATGGAAAGGTCTTTTAAAATGATATAAAGTTTTCTAAAAAACATTTTTCTTAAAGTGAACGGTTTTTGAGATATCAGCTCTCAAAGTCGTAAAAAGTATGTCCCCCCCCCTCTATTTTTATAACTACGGGGTATAAAATTCTAAAAAAAATAGAGGTGATGCATGCTAATTAACTCTTTCAACGATTTTTGGTTTGATCAAAGTATCTCTTATAGTTTTTGAGATAGGTTGATTTAACTGTAATTTATTATATTTGCTGCTACGGAACCCTTTGTGCGCGAGCCCGACTCGCACTTGGCCGGTTTTTTAGTGTATTTTTCAACACGAATCAAACGAGCCCAAACTCGATAAAGTTGAGTCAATATATTACTGAGTTCCTATGGCCACCTTCCGATTCCATCATCAGATCAGCTCCATGTCATGATAATGTTTCATCGCTATCCAATTTACATTCGTATACAAAATTTCAGCTCAATCGGTTACCGGGAAGTGAATCAAAGTTACTTGCTACATTGAAATTAAGTCATCGAGTACAGACAAAAATGCTCATAAAATAAAAACTACTAGGCCTAGCCGAATAAAATTTTTATGGGACCAATTCGACACCATCCCGCATCGAACAAAAAAAGAATCACGTAAATCGGTTCAGAAACCTCGGAGTAATCGGTGTACATACATAAAAAAAAAAAAAAAAAAAAATATACCGGCCGAATTGATAACCTCCTCCTTTTTTTTGAAGTCGGTTAAAAATGTTCTTCAATTAATGACAATCGTTAGAAACAGCATATTTTAACTGTAAAACAACACCCCTTTACGAAGAAATGTTGCACCCACCGATATTGAAGGTGGTAACAAAGGACAAATTAACAAGAATCTCTTTTAAAAACAATTAGGCAATAATGAAACGGATCCAAGTTGACGGGCTTTAATTAGCATCGGAACAGCGGGTGGTTTCCGTAATTCCGATATCCCCTAGCGTCTTTCAAACAAATAAAAGTTGGATTAAAACTCCGTCTGTTTGAAAGCGGCGTGATGAGATTGCTTGTTATTCTATGGCGAGTGGATATTGGAGGTATTTTACTGGATATCTTGTTGGGACTAATAGATTATTGTCATTGTGATATGTACAAATATTACCCTCTATAGGAAAAAGACTATTGAAAGAGTGGATTTTATGTCCTAAGTGTAGGTTTTTACACCTTGAAAATTTGAAATGGACTGGACTGCGGCAACATGTTGGAATCACTGAACTCTTACTGAACTTTTTCGATGTGTGAAATGTATACCTATGCAAAAATCGTATCAAAAATGATAATTCTATTTTTTTACTATTTTAATAAGAAACAAATAACAAAGATAAGACAAATTGACTGTAATCCTAATCCATTAAAAATGCTTGCAGCGGCCATATTGTTTTTCTCGAATTAGCTTGCGACGCGACGTCTTGGGGTGGAAAGAATAGCGCTAATTAATCAAGAGTCGCCCTAAGGAGTCGCCATCCACTGATTTCCATGGAGACAGGAGATCCATAGACTATAGAAATCGCCCGCGAACTTCAGCTAATGCTTTACTTTGTGGAACGACAATCATAGCGGATTGAATTTTTGTTTGGTCGCATTTCGGTTTTATTAAACATCTCCCTAGCAGCTTGCGGTTAGTCGTAATCCCTCTGAGATTAATGTTTGCACGGCCATTGAAGCACGCGTTTTGTTCTTTTCAACTTTTAAGTGAACGGATTAAGAGGATTTTATTGGACAAATGCTGCCGGAGGAATGTAACGTGTTGAATTGCAGTTTCAGGTGAAAATTGTGATGTGGTGTATCCATTTTATCGGCTCTCTTATCGGCCTAGATACACTCTATAGACTGTCTTTAGTCTAAAAAATACGTAACTAATATTGGCAATAAAATAGATAATAGTACAAATATCTAAGTACCTACATTATAAGTTAGAAAATTCAGTAATCTCTTTATAATTTGTTGGTAAAGGTTTAGCAAAAACAAATATAAAGTATATTTAATATCACCAAATACCTGTAGATCATAAATTCTAACTATTCAAGAATAAGTAATATCGCACCGTATGTTTGTAAGCCGCCCAGCAATATTAACGTTGAGATTTATGCGCAGAAAGTTTTTAATATTTATGGGCGCGCAATAAATTCTTAGCGACGAGATTTCGTGGGGAAAGGTTTATTATTTCCTTGTTGGGGGAGAATCAACAAGTTTCAAGTTGTTTTTACTTGGATACGCAGCAAGTTATAGCATCAATATTTAAATGTCGGGAAAGGTTTGAAACAATCCTTAGAATCAATTATAATGAGCCTTGTTAATTTTCTTAACACACACCTGACACACCAAAAATAAATCTGTGGTAGGTATAAGCTACTGATAAATATTTATATAAATTCGAATGTAAATAATAATCGCTATAGACTTAACGAACCAAATATTATATCCTATTAAGCAACAGGATAGAGCCTTAATGATCTAGGATAGAGCTGAAAACTTTAACATGAAACATTGCTATAAGTACTAAAAAAGAATTATAAACTTAGATAGGTACCTATATTTACACCTACAGCATGTGTGGCAGTCACTAAAATATATCTTGGTCATAAATGTAAAGCTGCAGTATTGTATGTATTTTCATAGTTTCAATAAAACGAAAATAAATTACCCAACATTCAGCAGTTTATCATTCAATTCAAAACTTACAACCCTTGAAGGGAATCAATTCGCCGTGTGCTCAATTCAGATCCCTTACAAATTACCTTAAGAGCATTCCATTAGATTTCATCTGCGGCTGACTTACAATCATTATTAGCTTCAGACAAAGGATGAAGGATTAAGATTCAGGGAGATATTTCAGATGAGATTTGAGTCTGTCCGCACCATTGTTATTTAAGATGGACGATGAAATTGGTGAGCCATTTCATAATTGTGATTTATTTGATAGATGCTTGAAGCTGTTTGTATTTTGTGTAACGATATTTAATTAAATGTAAGCCCTGAATATTGATAATTAATTTCCGTAGTGAAAATATGAGTATTTACGCTCTACTGTTTTATTTGTATAAAGGCGAGAGGTCCACTTTTTATTTTATGCTTTAACCTGAAAAGATCTTGATGACTATTGAACTACTATTAATTTATTTATAGCATTCGCTATAAATAATAATAAATAGTCATTTTGGCTAAAGTAATTCGATTGCTTCGCGTTCAGAAATACTTATTTTAAATAAATAAAGGTAATATTTTATTCCTCATTCCTGTTAGTAATCAACTTTTACACAAACGTTAATAACGGTTCATTAAAAACTCCATAACTCGTCTGTTTGATGTTCTGAGTGCTGAGTGAGTAACATTTCCCTTGCCGACACTCCTCTATTGTTCTTGGGGTGACAAGTGGGTACATTAATTCAATTCCACTATTACTTCAGTGCTTCAAACTATGAATGATTTGAAACGCGATAGACGCTCAATTTTCATCCCAGTTATGTTAGAATTATAATATTTCATGCTATGGTTATACTATTCATAAAAATTTTTCAACAGATTTATATTTTATCTCATGAGTTACAGAGCAATTCTTCATTATATTTTTTATTATTATTATCTGTGACCCGATTCTATAATCTATTTCAATTTACCAGCCACCTAAATTTAAGAAAAAAATGGTTCGAAATTCAAACTCGACAACTTTTTTTAAATGAGAATGACGATAGTTTTAAGTCATTCAGCCTAGTGCGGTTGAGTGACATCGGGATGTACACACTACACGCTACATATAGATATGTAAAGGGATGTCCACACATCCCGCCGCGGCAAACAATGGCTTTCAGTCCGTTCCCGCAGCCGCTATTGTCACGGGATTCGCTGGGTTTCATTGTGAATGCACTGTTTTAGAGTACCGTTTAAATTACGAGTAGATAGATTTTTATAGTTTCAACGATTTTAAATGACTGCAGTTCGGATACTGTTAAAGTGTGTATAAATGTCAAATTATCTTGAATTTATAATAATTTATGTTTATGGGTTGCAGGTATGTTTGTAATCTATTCTACAATAATTAGATATAGGCACAGATCTGTGGATATAGGTCTACATTACATACTACATATTTAGCAAAAATTGTATTCCCATAATATATCACTCAATTTTAAGTCACAAGTCAGACAAGTATTATTATATTCTCAATTATTGTATATACATAATTATAACAATAATTTTGTATGCTAAACTTTTAGTCAGAAGTCTATTGATAAAGTTTTACGTAGTCAATAAAACTCGACTAAGTTGAACGTCTATAATATGTTAGTCGAGAGCATTTAAATCACGCAGACGTGCGAGGCTGACTGGAGCACCAGAGCAAACATAAGATTTAATCTAATTCTCACCGTGTTTGTTTATTTCATTTGTAGTACTTAGGCAAAGTCTGGCAGATATGTGAATTCATGATTCGTATTAAAGGTTGATTTTCTGGAATTTTTTTTATTTTTATTTGTTTGTTGTATCTTTAGTTATGTTATACACACTATAGTGTTATATACCTACGTTCACTATATGTATAGTGATACAAAAAACAAAAAAAAGTAAAACTAAGTGCAGTACATAATTGATAAAATTTACTTCGATGTCCATGTTAAAAGAAAATAAATATTCACAGCTTGCTTGGTCTATCTTCATAAATTCGGAGATTCGGAGTTTCTAAATTTTAAAAGCAAAATGTTTCCAAATCCAGAAAATTTTAAAAATTCCCGTTCTCCATGCTCTGTATCTCAGGTTTCGATATCGGATACACGTATTAGCTTTGAACATTTTGTCTATTTGCATAGCTCCAAGGGAGCCGTGATGGAGCGGTACACGCTAACCCACTCAGTGTAGTGTATCGTGACACGTTGCAGATTTTTGTATTCCAATAATATATGGAATATTCCGTTCTGTATCCTGTGCTATTTGTTTATGGAACTGTGAATACCTAGGTATAAATCAATGGATTTGTAGCTATGTGTTTTGATGTTGTTTTTTTTTTGTTTTCCTAAACTATGAGGGCTTATTCGGAGCTCTTTTGTGGAATTTTGAGATTGAAATTTTAATTGTTATTTATAATGAAGGTAAGCAGTTCATACTACACACATTTTATAACATAAGTTATTAATTAATTACAAAAAGATACGGTACAAACATAAAATGGAAAAAAATATTCGAATATCAAAATCTGTGTTACCGTCGGATCAGTTCATCATTTGGTCTTTGTAAGTTAGTAGTAATATAATATTATGAGCTAAGAAGTGATAAGCATATACCATAGGTATATTATAAACTAGCTGCTCCCTGCGGTTTCACCCCCGTGGCTCCGCTCTTGTAGGTCGTACGTGATTATATATAGCCTACCTCGATAAACAAACAAACACCGAAAGAATTTTTCCAATCGGACCAGTAGTTCCTGAGATTAGCGGGTTCAAACAAACAAGCTCTTCAGCTTTATAATATTAGTATAGATAAGCATAGTTACTGCACCCTGGACCATAAAAACAAGAGTTATTAATAATTTTTCCCGTAATTGATGTTGGATAACAATAAGAAGTAGCCCCTGGGCAGTGGGTGGCGTATTTGTGTAATTGTGAGGGGACATTACTGGATGCGATGACGGTATTGTTTCTCAAAGACATTACAGAATGCGTATATCTATATGTATTAGAACTAGCTTTCCGCTCGCGGCTTCGGCCCCATTGTCTAAGACCTAATATAAATAAGTATGCTAAAAGTTAAAACCTTCCTGTTGAATTTTTATTAAAAAAAAAACTGCATAAAAATCAAAAACTGTGTACAACTAAATGATCTAAGGTGTACATACATACAGACAGGAACAGATAATTAGATACATATTACCTACATGTAACATTTATTGCAAGCCTCGCGTAAACGGGGGCATTACACTCAAATTATTGTAGTTGGGAAGTCTCTGACTCTAAAACTAGGACTGTTTGTGAAGTAATCAATTTGGATATCTAAGTTATATGTACTTTCCTCCTTATGTGATACTTATAAAATTCAGGCAGGATGGTTTGATGTGAACACATCAAAATATTCATGTAAATAATGTATTTTAGGTAGCTGGTATTCACATAACAAAGCTTTTAATTTTTTAATGGAGTAATTCGTATCAAACAGTAAACCATTAAAATCCATTAATGCATAAATTACACAATCATACGAAATTTAAACTCAAAAAGTACAAAAACGAAATGTAATTTAAAACCATTATGTAGACGTAAAAATCCACGTAGCTACGCCGTAGCACCGTAGCTACCTGTTCTACGGGTACGACACAAAGTAACCGCGCGCTGAATACGACAGAGAACTACGAAATGGATAAATAATGGATGCGGCATTATACAATTATTATGATTAAATGACAAACAATTTTCATTTTAGCTGTTGCAATTATCATCTAATGCTGGGTGCAACGAATGCAATTGTGTCAAAACGTGTATGAAACATTAGAGAAGAATCATATGCGTTTTAACTTCATTTTCGCTTCTTTGCTATTTGAAAACGTATCTGGTACAGAAACAGAACAGTTAAACTAAATTAAATTATTGAATTATGAAATGATAGGTTTTTGTGTTCAACAAAGGTACACGCATGATGATTATTAACTATATAGAAGAATTTTAGGCAAGATATTATATTCATTGTTAAACTCAAACGTTTATTTATTCAATTAGACTTTTTATAAAAGCACTTTTGAATCTTCATAAATCTGTCTTTATGCTATTCATCATATAATATTAATTTAATTTTATATTTATTTAATTCATCAAATAATATTAACTTAATTTTTATCAACTCAGTTTAATAAAATGAAAGTTTTATTCAGACGATCGTTAAACAGTATTTGGAAAATTGTTATCCTGTTTGTTATTTTGTACATCAATGTGCTTGCTTTGATGGAACATAGACGACAGTTTGCTTTTGTATAGAGATACGATAACGCTTTTATTAGGCTCCGTACCGAGAAAATAAAATAAAAGTAACACTCGCGACTCAGCCTCGTAAAATATTGAGGAAAATAGCGTGTTGGGAACAAAACAGTCGGTTGATGGAAATTCTCTGCTGTTTCCTTTTAAAAATGTATAAAATATATATATATACTTTAATAAAGTATAAAAATTATTCTTTGGTGGAAATCGATGGCCGTGATGGTATCATGGTACATTAGTTAAATAGGGCTGATGGCTTCAATTGTGAAGTTGTGTATAAAGGAATTATATTTTTTCTTCATTCAATCAGTAATATAAGAAAACATTGTAAGGAAATTGACGTATTTTATTTCCGAAATTGCATACCATGTGATAAATAAATAAGTCAAACGTAGTAGATCAAAATCACATACAAATTTATGCTGATATTGATGAAGATGATGATGATGAAATACATGAAGTTAATATCCATCTTTTACAATGGCAGAATTTAAGTACACCTCAAAATATCCGGTTCATCAAATTTTGTAATACACAATCACGAGGGGTGTATTAATTAATTAGAAACGATAACTTGTTATTTCGCCTTTGATTAAGACGAGGCGAGCGTCGTTGTAAGATTTACTAAGTATACATAATTAAGGGAATTGAGCGTGTGGTGTTGATGATAATTATGTGTTAGTTTGAATATATTAAGTCGTGCTGTAATTTTATGCGAATACGATGTAAAATAATTAGAGAGCGTTGGTTTTAGTTTTAAAATTTGTTTGAGTTAACTGTATTATAAATCACATCAATACATATCTAGTGTATTGATGTTCATTAAAGTAGGTACGCCAATAGTATTGATTTATTTATTTATTACGATTACTAAGAAATAAGAATCACATCTTTGACTGCATCAGATAGATTCTATCTTCTACTCTAATTATCACGGAATATTCTATATTCTATTATTTGCGAGTCGAGAGAGTGTGGGGTGTCACTTAAATACATTCTATTTTATCATAAAAAAATCTCCATTTCCTAGATTTAAAGAGTACGGAGAGAATCATTCATACGCTATCGCTCATTCAAGCGTCATTACATTCGTTCATTCTTCTCTCGTGTTATATACCTAATCGCTCCAAAGATCTGCTAGGGAAATTGACTACATCTGTACGCTTCACTGATAATGAAATATCAATGTTATTTATTTTCCCTTATTTGCTTACTTTATATTCGTATCTTGTAAATGTATTTGAGGAAATTACAAAAATGCTAGCTTACCGCTTCGCCCGCTTTCTCTAAAACGATTTGAGATTTAAACTATCCTATCTCTCAAGTTGGATCGAACTGCACATGGTTTAGGAGTCCATTGAGGACAAACATTGTGAAACGAGATTTATATATATTAAGATTTCATACCTATAAATTTTATAGATGTTAATTTATATTGTATGAACTCAATGATTGTATGTGTGTTTTTCAATACGTTTTCAGATACTTGTAAACTAATTTCTTGTTTGTATGAATTTATAGATAGAAATCAAAATATTAAATGAACCCTTTGTTTTCTTTTGGATGTTAAAAAATTGTGGAACGCGAATCAACAAATACAAACAACAAATAGAAGTCAAAAAATAAAAAATTGTATACTCTGGACATGTTTTCCCATCTCTAATTAATGTTAGTTGATTTTTATTTGCATACCTATCCACATCGATCCTAGTGTAAAAAGAATAAAATTCACTTTATGTCTGTAGTCAATAGCTGTATCTGTGTTGGTGTTTTTTCTTACTTTTTGTGGCGTATCCGGTTAGTTTGTTTAGTGCAAGAAGCTTATATCTAATACACTGGAGATTTCGCTAAGAGCATTGACGTGTAACAAGAAAATATTGCCCAGTTCATGTTTTTTATCACTTTCACACCTAACTTGGTATTGCCACTGTTAATACGAAGTTTTCCCAAGGCTACTATGTATGCTGTAATATTCTGTGCAAAAGGTTAGTTTTTGTACATGAGTTTGTTGATAAATTGCCAAAAACGTCATTCAGAAGCATTGTTGGATGAGACAATTATTATTTATGCTAAATAAAATAAGTATCTGAACCAATTATTAAAAAGCGATACTCCTTGATTATGGGTAGTCACCATAATAAAATTGTAGCAACTCTCACTTTGTCAATATGGCATGTGTGTCAAAAAAATTGCGTCGCTTCGAATATTTAAGTTAAAATTGTTGCTTATTTAATGAATATTTTCCGAATATAATGAATGCATTGTATTGTGCAAAATTGCAGAAGTGTTTGGACACCAAATTCTGGCATAGAATTTCACAGGCAAGTGTATATTTACGTTATTTACAATATTCCTCAATACTCCTGCATTTACCTGTTTAGAATCATTTCAATGGCAAAAATTGTCTAATTTAGCATCATTTTAGTAAGCAGTCATGTTAAATTTGTTATTTCCCCAAATACTTTATCAATTTTCAACAAGTTTTCAATAAACAAATTTAACAAGTAAGGTAACCATGATGACGAGTTTTTATGGATAGCGAGGAGAATATATTGTAATAACAATATTATGATGAAAATTTAGAACACCATTTTAAAGATTGTTGTTGTGATTGTTGTTGTTACTAGTAATGAAACAACACACGACATCGGTGTTGCACTCACATGTAATTAAAAGATTGTTCGTTTTTACATTGAAATTTATACTTTTTTAACTTACCTTATATTTTTTTGTTTTACGTATTTCAGCTTTCCAAAAAGTAAAATAAAAAGAAATATATGTGCCCATCAAGGTTACTGAGGATTACCACCCAGAAAAAAATACCTTTTGAAAAATAAACTTTGTAAAGTTAGCTGAAATTTGTGCAAGGCAGCTAAACAGTTTTTCTTTGATAATTTTGGCTTGAAATTGACCAGTCGAAGCAACGCGTTTAAAAAGAACATCTGAGTAGCTTACAATTTGGTAAACAGCATCTGATGCAAAACACAACTTTCCTCTATTTACAAAGGATGTTAATGCTATATATCGGTTCATATCCAAGCTTTGTAGCCAAAAGTTATTTAAAACTATCATTCTATACCAATTAAAATTGTATGTACCTATAAAGTATGACCATAATATTATAATATAAATACTGTTAAAAATATACCTATGTCGTTATTATTTATAGACCATGATTTTTAGTTTTTTCTATTTTGAAAAATCCTGAATTTACAAACCAGCGTGGTCACTCAACAGAAAGAGACAAAAAACATGACTGATGTCATTCTAGGTCATATTTTCTTGTTACAAGTTAATGGTCATAGTGCAATCTCCAGTGTATTAGATATAAGCTTCTTGGTTTAGTGTAATGACATCTGCATGCAAAATTATGACAGTGAATCGGTTTAAGAATTATCAAAAAGCTATGAAATCGATCTATGAATTGTGAAATATATCGTAGCTTCCCACCATTTTTTTGTATAACGAAACATTGATTATTGATATTCTATTCTAGCAATATATACAATATTAATTTCTGACCTATTAGTTAATGAGAATAAGTGAGGGCTTTAAAAAATATACTATTGATTAAATATGAGCAGTTAAATTTTTTGTACTTTCTTAACTGAAGTTACCTTTACTCGCGTTTTAATTACAACAAAATAGAATTAGATACCTTCCGGAGTCTTCTACAGACAATGCCCAAGCCATAAATCATAATGTTTCAACCGTCTGTCTGAGTAAAGTACACTCAGTCGGATAATCGGGTACGTTTAAAAGCTGTCACCGGCTTAGCTCCCCCACCACCCTAGGGGGTGGCACTTCACGTGCGTTTTGACGCGATTATCATACCCCGACGGTATCTGAGCGCAATATTGTTTGCGGCCACGCTGTATAAGGGTTGGATGCGGCTTAATATTGTAGAAGGATTTTATGTTAGGGTATTTCTTAATACGTAAGATAAAATATTTGTTTTTTATTGTGTGGTTTCGTACTAGTAACCAGTTAGGCTTTTAATTATTAATTGTAATTTTTAGTTTTGTTGCTATAATAACTAATAATAAATATAAAAAAAACTTAAAGCATAAAAAGTTACCTGGACGCGGATTCAATCCTGCCTCATGATAGCCCTTTTTTCTATAGGTACTTCAACTTAATGTGAAAAAATACGTGTTATGTTATTGGTATATAATGTATTATGTATATACAAGACTGTATAAGTATTAAAAGTCTATTATTGAATGACATGGATTTATAATCGTAATTTCACACACAGCAACGAAACTTTTCAAGTGGCAAACAAAAAATTCCTAAATTAGAACATCCAAAGCATCGTACATCCCTCGCACTCTTTAACCACCCAGCCGCGAGCGACGTTTTTGAATCTGTGCTTCCTTTGTGACGGTTTTAATATGGAAATTAACGTTCGCTGCCGTGTGACAGAACACCTCCACAATCATATTATTTAGCCGTAAAAATGCCACGCCATTAGTCTTTATGTCGATGGTATAAAATTCAAAATTGCACGCCAATCTGCGGTAAAATCAGTGTAATATAAGGATTAGACCGCGATAATTAATTTTTTATACGTTCAATGTTTTGTGGTTTTAAAAGCTCTTAGGGATCAAGCGAAAAGGACGCTACATTTCACTAGAGCGATAAATTCATTTGTTAAAAAAGAAAAGAAAAAGATTTTCGAATTTTGCAAGAAATTAAAAAGTATTAAATTGTTTCATGAATTTTCTTCCTATTACAAAAATACATAAGAATTCTTGGTTTTTTACTTCACATAAATTCTTCGTTATTTACTTCAATCAAAAATCAGGACGAGAAACGTTCTGATTTTTGAAATAAATATGAAAAAAATACTTATTTGTATTTAATTTTGTAGATTGTACACATTTCGTACAACTAATATTACCTATTACGTATTCGTTCATCATATTATAACGGAATTTCAACATCGACACTCGCAAACATATTCCACATTCGAACCATAATACGACACGAATTACGTACATTTTTATACGAGGGTGTACGTCATATTTGCCTACCTACCTAAGATTTCATCGCTTCACGCTTCTGAATAGATAGCTCTGAAATTTATTGTACAGCTCCCCTACACCTCCCCCTCCCTTTTCCATTGTCACACAAATCCGATGTATCGTATCGTTTTCACTTGAAAATCGTTCAATGATATGTATGGTAATGTGACATTTAATTCGTATCATTGAGGGTTTATTAAATGAGAGCGTGGGTGCGTATCCTTTGTCTGATCGACTCGTTAAGTTTACATTGTATAATAAATCTGGGTACTTGTGTGTGATTTTGAATATGTTGTAAAATGTGGATGGGTTTTTGAAGTAGGTACTTATTATAACGGTGTTTTAATGTTTTTATTTTTGATGGTTTTATTCTTAATTTTAAAAGAATGGAGCCTCTGAACTGAATCTATTTTTTTAATTAGTTACTATCGGATAGTCATAAAACATTTGCAAAGAAAGCTTTCTCTTTGTCCGCGACTGCGAGGCTAAATCTAGCTACAAAGGTAGCTAGATTAGAAATAGATAGATTTTACGACGATGACGAGCGACATGACAGAGGGCAAACAAACACAATTTCGCATTTATAATTTTTGTAAAGATTAATGTTTAAAAAGCTTACTTACACTGGTAGCGCAAAGAGCAGATTATAACAGCTGTTATGCATATACATAATATCTTTGATACAAAAACGGAAAATATTATTTTTAAACCAAATTTTGTCGAATATTTAAGTTTTTTTTTCAAGGAGCTTAATTTCATAATATAAACAAAATCTCTCTGCGTACATACAAAGTGCGTGCTATGTTGGTATGTATAAGTATCTTATATGTTTAATGTTTGTTAGAATGTGTGTTAGCTATAGAGTTAATCTTAGTATCATATAGGCAGGTACCTATAAAAAAGCAAGTTGATTGGTAGTACGTTACTTTATTGATATTATGCTCAATCTATATTCTTGCAATTAGTGATTATTATACTTTACACACTAATATACAGTACTGCGTATAATTTTCTCCCCCAATATTAAGTCGTAGGTACCTATCTGTATTCTGGTGAGTGGTGTGTATGAAATTGCGAACTGAGACAAATTCAAATACGGATATTAATAAGAAGAGTGTCGAACCAACGAGCTCACGAAACGCGGATGTATCCGAATATTGCCAATAAAACCGCGTTGAGCTGAAAAATCGATGTCGACAGACGAATGAGTACATCACTATACTTACGCGAGTTATAGCTAAAACAAACATCACTCGGTAACAAGATGACGGGATTCTATCGTATCAAGTTTATGATAGGGAAATAGACTGCGGATCTTCTTATTATGCTAGGTATAACTAGATTTTGCATAAGTACTATATTGTGTATGTGTATTTTGTATGCTGTCTGTTTTATTCTAGCAAATTTAATCACGTATACTCTTCGTATATCTACTAATATTATAATTACCTACTTAAAAACTTCTAAGTATATAAATCCTAGTGAAAGTGCGAAATAAACCTAATTTGTTTGTATTGTTTGTTACAGAATGAGCTCCGTGCAAGAGGAGAAGCTTGCTGATGGTACTCAAAAGACCCATGTGCGGGAACTGCGAAATACTGAACTTGTATCTAGATTATTAGCGGCAACTCCTCCATATCTCTACAGCGCTTTACCACTTCAACCTCATGCGTTCTTCTTCAGTGAAATGCTGCGTTCCTTCGTCAATGCACGCCAAGGATGCAGACCGCCTCATTTCCATCGTCGCTTTAAACGCCGCTCCCACAAATATTTTGCTGAAAACGAAAATGACTGGAGACGGGAATGGCCAAAACAGGATGAAGAGAAAAAAGAAGAAATCAGACCTGAAGTACCCCTTGAGCTCACTGTAGATAAACAACCTAGAATCCATTGTGATCCATCCCCTAGAAGGCTGTCACCGAAAGCTGAGCCACCGAAATCAAGTGGCAGTCCAGGTCCACCCGGCAGACAGTCCACATTCGTTGACGTTGGTACAGAAGAACTGCCAAAACCGTCACCTTGTGTAGGTAGAAATATTGAACCGACTGTCTCACCGTCTAGCCTGATTCTTCCACCTCCGCCACCTATGTGGTATCCGCCACTTTACAATCCACAGTTTGGCGTTGATCCTCTTAACTTCTTTATAGATCTACGTGTATCCGGACATATTTATGATAGAAAAAGAGCTGCTGAAAGCATGGAACAAAGCGCACCTGAATTACGTCCGGAAGAGTCTTTAGAAAAACGATTGGGCAAAGATTTTGGACAAAGACCGCGGCATTTATCGGCTTTCTCTGTTCCTGTCCGTGGCGCTAATGCTAGTTTAGACTCGGACAAATATTTTGAAAGAACCACTGATCATGTTGGCAAGTCAAATGGTACATCGTACGTTATGAAGAATCTAAAGCGTTTATATGATGATTTATATGCTCACGAACAAAGAGGAGACGCCAAAATAAGTAAACTTGATAATCCAAAGGCAGAATCGTCTGATGCTGAAGATGAGAATATCATTGATTAACGCATTTTCTTCGTTAAGTTAATAGTATTCATTAGTTATGAGTACGTAAGTTTTTATTCTAGTCAAAAATTACTTGTAATCTTTAAAATAACTTCTAGTCATATTATTGTAGGTACCTATGTTATTATCAAAGCTTTTTCATATTGCCGTTGAATAAATTTAAATAATGTTTAATGATAACTCGATTCATTATTATAAAGTATAGATAAGAAATCTGAAACATTAATTTTAATTGCAAACATAATTAATTATAGGTATACCAATTATTTAAGTACTTACGGATTAAAATAAGGTTCTTAAAGTTTTTGTCAACTCGGAGTAGGTACCTACCCAATTTTCATATTATCTCAATCTGTAATTAATACCAATGGATAGCGTTACACAGTGCGAGCAACTAAAGCGACAATATGACAGTACAGCTACTGTGCTTGTGTACTTGCATGACTTTAGCTCGACTCGCCTCTCTCGATGCAAACTGCTGACGTTGCAGTAGACTGTAGCTACTGCACCAATGATAAATGTACTCGCATACTTCGTCCTACGTATTATGTCTTGTGCATTGCTTTTCGCAAAATACGTAGTCCCAAGCTTATGAACTACTGTCATTTCGCAAAATGATGGGAGTTGCTAGTGCCGATGCCGCGGCCGTCGCGTCGCGGTTGTGGCGAAAGACGACGAGTGGCGAATAATAAAATGTAACTCGAACACAAAACTAACGCACTTGCACATGACAGTAACTCGTATGTTGCGGTCACATGATGCGAGTAGTAGCACCTCAACTGATTTGGATGCCAAGCCAAGTATATATTGTTCTGTGGCCAAGTCGCTCTTCGTAACCTATCTATAAAATATAATTCCATTATAATGTTATATTGATTCTAATAGTTATATATTTTCAACATTCAGTAAATCTAGGTTACAAACTAAAATCATGTTCATTGGTTATCCCAAAGCTCTGTGCCATAATATAAGTGTGATGTACGTTTTAACTTGATATTTCTTGAATTTCAATTAAAATTTATATTCCTGTTAGTGTGTGTTTATTTATTTGCCTTTCTCCCTTTTATGTATGACTAAAACCCGCAAAGTTCCCGTTCCCGTGGGATTTCATGGATAAAACCTAGCCTTGCTCAGTGAAGATGCAGCTTTCTAATGGTGAAAGAATTTTGGAAATCGGTCCAGTAGTTTATGCGTGAAAACCATACATAATTACTAACCTTTCCTCTTTATAATATTAGTATAGAGAGACATACTTTACTGAAAAGAAGATAATAATTTGAATTTTATGATAAAAATTGTAAATTGTGGAATACAGCGACATCTCTTAAATTTTTTCTGTATTAATATAAGAGTTAAAAAAACAACCAAACTTATGAAAATCTAAAAGTTGAAATTCACAAAATTTATTCATTTTTTAGAGAGTATTCCAAGCATCTATAAAACAATATTTTTTTAATAATTCTGTACTTATTTATTATCTGTTTATTTTTAAATTTTATCACTGGCAATCCATATTTAGTCATCACTCAACTCACCACGCGATTCACGATTGTGATTTTGGGTCTCAATTTTTTCCGAACAATTTGAATTAACAAAATAAAATTTATTCAAAATGTACGGACAACAACCGATAATAGTTTTGAGTGAGTAAAATATGTGACATCTTGTAGATTGTTAATATTAAGCTTGATTCGTGTTTTAACAAAATAAAATGTTATTTCAGGCCAAAACACAAAACGTGAGTCCGGCCGGAAAGTTCAACTCGAGAATATAAACGCTGGAAAGGTTAATATCCTGGTGAAATTGTGTAAAAAAGTTAATTTTCGCTATCCTAAGTGATTTTCAGTCATAACTTTCATGGATTGTTGTTTATTTTAGACAATAGCGGACGTTATACGAACATGCCTTGGTCCACAAGCTATGTTGAAAATGTTGATGGATCCAATGGGTGGGATCGTGATGACCAACGACGGCAATGCTATTCTCAGAGAAATCACAGTACAACATCCAGCGGCTAAATCTATGATAGAAATTGCCAGAACTCAGGATGAAGAGGTTAGAATTTTCATTTTCTGGAATTAATTTTTCATCAGTCCTTTTAATACTGTCTATACAATTGCCTATTTAATTCAAATTTTTATCGTATACATTGATGTACTAAACTTTTTATAAATTAAAATGTAACTAAGTAGCTAGTCAATGAAAAACATTTTTTTTTATAATTATTTTAGGTTGGCGATGGAACCACATCAGTCATTGTTCTAGCTGGTGAAATGTTAGCCGTGGCTGAACCATTTTTGGCACAGAACATTCACCCCACAGTTATCATCCGGGAATACAGACAGGCGCTAGAGGATGCCATTAAATTATTGCAGGACAAGATCTCCATACCAATAGATTTGAATGACAGGGAGAAAATAAGAGAAGTGGTAAGTAATTTGATTAGTATTTAATATTCATCTTTGAATACAATACGTAAAAATGTGCACGATGGAGACAGTTATAATGTGAGAGGTATGAAATTGTTTAAAAATCGATAAAAACATGGTACAAATTTTGAAAATTAAGTATTTCAATACATTTTTGAGGTGATCTGATAAATGTTCTTTGAATTCTACTATGAGGAAAGTTTAATCAGTGTGTATTTGTCTTCATAATTTGAAACATAAATCTCCTTCTAGTGATGCCTGAATCAAATTTCTGCTTTTGAGGGAACAAAGAGTATAATTAATTTTGAAATTTTTTTATCAAAAGTTATTCTAGAGTGACATATATGTTACACTTTTTATTGCATTTATGAAAAATATATACAATTAATATATAGCAAATATATACATATAAAAACAAAGCCTAGGAAAAAAAAAACATTTAAATTTATTTCAATACCTTTTAGCAGCAGTACACTGAAGACGAACATTGTAGAATTACAAAAAGTAAAATAGTGTAGGTACTGTTTTATATACACTTCATTCTTTTGTTTTAGATCCGCTCATGTGTAGGCACAAAATATGTTGGCCGCTGGGCTGACCTGGCCGTGGACATTGCACTGGATGCTGTCAACACTGTCACAATCAACGAGAATGGCAGAGTTGAAGTTGATATTAAGAAGTGAGTTTATGAATGATTTATTTTGGTTGGAATAGTTATGGTATTTGCTATTTGAAATGTTAGGATAGTTTTTTTTTATTTTTGGATAGAATAGTTTTTGGTTGGCTATTTGAGATGTGGTTAAAAACTATCTTGTTTTTAGATATAATTGTTTAAGTCTTTTTGTTTTTACATTGATATTTTTCACATATAAAACTCCTATTAAAGCAAACTACAAAGTGATCTTTGCAATATGTGGGATTTGTGATAATAAAAAGCCAAATTAGCTCAATTTGGTTTATTATTCCTTTACAAATAATTCAAATACACTTACAAAATATATTCTATTATAAAATACAATCCTCCATTTCTTATGACAAAATCCCAATGTCAACTTCCATAGATAATCATAGGCAATCTTAATAGAAAATACAGACTAAAAATAAACTATTTATGAAACATTTCTAATTCTTTAATTGAGATAATTTTACCTATTCTCACATGTATGTGTAGGTTAGAAATTGAATAGCAACTAAATTGATACTACCTTTATTGTGAAGTTTTAACATTATGATCTTAGTAAAAATATATCTTTCTTACAGTTACGCCAAAGTGGAGAAGATTCCCGGTGGCACAGTGGAAGAATCCCGCGTGCTCAATGGCATCATGATCAACAAGGATGTGACGCACCCCAAAATGAAGCGGCTCATTGAGAACCCTCGCATCATTCTGTTGGACTGCCCCCTCGAGTATAAGAAGGGTGAAAGCCAGACCAACTTTGAGATTGTTGGTGAAGAGGTAATTTAAAAACTACCTTAGGTTTGTCTATGGGTATTTTATGTGTAATACATTCTTTAGTATTTTTAAAGAAGATAATGATTTCTATAATTCACTAAATTTCCATAAAATTCACATTAATATAGGTTTGTCATTATTTATAACTAGCTGTGCCCCGTGGTTTCATCCGCATAGCTTCCTCGATAAATGGGCCTAACACCAAAGTATATTTCAAGTTGGACCAGTGGTTCCTGAGATAAGCGCGTTCAAACAAACAAACAAACAGAGAAACTCTTCAGCTTTTTATTAGTATAGAGTATAGACTAATCTGTTGATGAATTCTTTTACTTAAACTTGATTGGTGCAATATGAAAATTAATAATGAAAAAAAAATTGGTACTACAATTTTAAAATAACATTTATTTACAATTTTCAGTTGACAAAATAAATGCAACTCGATTTCTTTGTATATTTATATTTATCATTCACACCTATTTTCAGGACTTCACGAAACTGTTGCAATTAGAAGAGGAGCACGTACAGAGACAGTGCGCGGATATCATCGCGCTCAAACCTGACGTGGTCTTCACTGAGAAGGGAGTGTCCGATTTGGCTCAGCATTACCTTGTTAAGGCTGGCATTACTGCTATTAGGAGGTGGGTGTTAGAGAGGTTTCTTAATTTATTACGTGAAATTAAAATGAAACTACTTAATTCAATAATATTTTTATTAATATATTTTTTATAATTATATTGATTCAGTTTGAGTTCTTAACTAAGTGCAAGTTTAAATTTATAAAGAATAGAAAAAATTCGATCACGAGGCGGGACTCGAACCCGCATCCTTCGCGCCATTCCGGCATTCATAAAAAGCATTTGAATGCCATAAAAAACCAAAAAATATAAATTTAAGTGCAAGTTCTTAGAAAGGTTTACTATATTGTATTTTGTGATTAAAATAATAATGATTTAAACCTCAACCTAAATGTTTTTAGTAATATGCAATTTCATTGTGTTTTAAACTTTTGTTTGATTAGAATGAATTGCATGAGCAGACCAACTGAAATGTACTAGAACAGTTTTAATATATTGGTATTTGTATTTTCTGGCTGAAAAATTTACTATACATTTTTTATGGATGTTCCTTCATACTGAATGTGTAAAACATATCAATTAAAAAATAAAAAATATAACTATTGATATAACTAATAAGTAATAACTATTTCAGACTACGTAAAACAGACAACAACCGTCTGGCCCGTGCTTGCGGCGCCACCATAGTGAACCGCACGGAGGAGCTCAAGGAGAGTGACGTCGGCACTATGGCCGGACGCTTCGAGGTGAAGAAGATCGGTGATGACTACTTCACCTTCGTCACCGAGTGCAAGAACCCCAAGGTGATGAGATTTTACTCACTTGGTTGGTGTTTTTGGTGTAATCAACGAAATTCAAAACTTTTAACAGGTTTATATTAAAACGAAAAAGTGATGTTGAAAAACTCATTTTACAATAGTTTACATTCTGCACATGTGTGTGTTTGATATTAATTTATATGATTTTTCTTTGAAAATGATTATTTTTTTTTTATTGTTTAGTGTGCGGCATTTAAAAACAATAATAAAAAGAAATGACTCATAACTTAATATTCATATTTGCATGATTCAACTTTTCAGGCGTGTACAATTCTTCTACGAGGCGCTTCAAAGGATGTGTTGAATGAAATTGAAAGAAATCTACAAGATGCTCTTCATGTTGCTAAGAATTTGGTGAGTTAATTTTATTTTATACCATCATTATTCACCATACCATATACAGGCCACAGGGTGTCCCAAAAGTCAACGTCAAGCCAAATTTTTCTGACAATGCCACACCAGTAATCAGAAAAAAAAAATATTTTTTATATAATAATATAATTATGGTAATTGTTTTCTCTTTGACCCATGATAATCACTCGCTCGTGGAAAGATTGTTAACAATTTTTTATTTATTTATCATCTCTATTAAATCTCTATTCAAAACTAAAACATCTCTTGTCTCTTATTCGTCTCCAGGTGCTAAACCCGCGTCTAGTGGCGGGCGGTGGTGCGGTCGAAATGGCGGTGTCCCAAGCGCTCGCGGCCAACGCGTCGCACAACACGCCGTACCGTGCTGTTGCGACTGCGCTCGGTGAGTTCAATTTGTTTTACTTACTTACTACTTACTCCTCTGGCGCTGAAACCCCAAAGTGTCAGTCCCCAAAAACCCCGTCGGCCCAGGGGTCGCCCCAAGTATGCCCTCTTCAGTCCTCGTTCCTCACCCATTCTTTCTACATGACCGAGCCAACGGAGCCGTTGTGCTTTGATTTCTCCAAGTATATTTGGTTCGGCCATTAGTTTTTCTAGTTCGGCATTTGTTCGGACTTTCCAGCTTCCGTCCTCTCGTCTGGTGGGACCAAAGATCTTGCGAAGAAGCCTTCTTTCGGTGACTAAAAGCTTGCGTTCTTCTTTCTGGGTCAGGGTCCAGGCTTCACACCCATACATAAGTATTGGTCTTATGACCGTTTTGTATATACGCAATTTGGTGTTTTTGCTCAGAAGCCTGGACGCGAGCACCTCATGCAAAGCTGCACCACATTTCAGGGTATTTTCAATTTGTTTTAGTAAAATTTATTGAAGCACTAGCTTTCCAGTTTCCGTCCGCATTTTCAAAGAATAACCTGCATAGTTCCCGTTCCCGTGGGATTAACGGGATAAAACTTATCGTGTTAATCTATAAAGTTACCATCTATATGGGTGCTAAATTTTATTGTAATCGGTTCAGTAGTCTTCGCGTGAAAGAGTAACAAACATACACACACATCAATCCTCACAAACTTTCGCATTTGTAATATGAGTAGGATTAGTAGGACTTTTTGAAGTGAAAATTGGTAGCCGTTTGAGCACTTTTTGGTAGATGAAATTCTTGTAAATTGGTGTGTTAGCACTTTTTGATAAAACTTTGGTAAAATTGTATGTTATAGAAAATAATACACAATAATCAATATAATGTTACACAGACAGATTCGAATATAATATAATAATAATAATCTGTATCATATTGTTGTGTCTGTGTCATATTTTTAACTAGGATCGCGACCATCCCAATGCAATTGTAAAATCGCAATTTTGCATGTTTAATTTCTATTAATATCAATAATCAATTTAATTTAATAAAAGAAACGGACAAACATAATCATTAACCAAATTGAAGACCAAAAAGTTAATATGTTGAATATTTTCGAATCAATAAAAAATATCTATTACAGAAAAAAAATTGAACTAAAATTATATTAGTAACTCGTAAACAAAACAGTCGAGTTTAATTGAATTTATGTATCTAAAATCTAAAAAAATCCTATGATTAAATAAAAAATAAAATTAATAAAAAAGGGTGAACAGGGCTCGTCCGGGATTTGAACCCGGGACCTCTCGCACCCAAAGCGAGAATCATACCCCTAGACCAACGAGCCAATTGATGTAAGTTTCTAAAATTGGCCTCTGCTTATGTTCAAGCTAATTTTACTTGATTATTTTTTAAAGGAATTCATATTGTATTTGTTTGTAATAAAGTTGAAAATTAAAGAAATTGGCTGAGTGAAAGTATGGATCATCGTGTCTATGATTATAATATTTTATGTTCACAAGTGTTTCTGCGAAACTTATTTACATAACTCATTGTTTTAAATATCTTTTCCTAACCATAGTGAAAAAATAATACATTATATTGTAGAATGTTGATACATCAAAATCGGTTCATCCAATAGAAAGTACTGAGGTAAAGTCGGTTGAAAGTACGGTTAAAATAAATTGAAATCGGTGGCACTACATTAAACTGTCCAGTAAAATTGAATATAAAAATTATGGTTTGTTTATTTAGAACTCATCAATTTTGTTTCTCGATTTATGGGGCCATAAAGGTAGGCTATTTTATTGGAAATATGATGTGTTGTATTTAATATTAGGTATTCTTTTAAGAGATTGCAATAAACACTCTGAAATAATATAATAAAATAATATTTATGAAATTATGGATTTTATTTAGGATTAAAATTAAACACAAGATACTTTTTCTAAGGGTTTTATTTTACACATGAGAGTTCACTTGGACTATCAAACAGAGCATTGTGCTATGACGTCAAATGTGGTCATGTGGCTCTAGTGGTACTCGATTTTTATTGGAAAAAATATGCCTCTAAAATAAACTACTGTTTTTTTTTATCTACGATGAAAACTAGTGTATTTGTATCTATATTTTACAATTTTGTCTCGTTTGTACCAAACACTAATTATAGTAGAGCCATTTTAATAGGCAACATTTGACAGTTCAACAAAATTCAACAACGTAACCGTAGTAACGACGACATAGAATAACATGATATTTCGTTTTGTTAAAACTGCACATTTGCTTAACTTTTTTCAATTACGACTACATATTTATAATAATAACCCAACCAACAAATCGTTGCTCTATAGAAGAGATAAGAACGTTTCAGAGGTGCTAATTGGTAGTCCTATAAGGGTGATAAGAACGTTGTATAAACCCCAAAGTGGCGCATTTATAAAGCCATTTGATGGTATTGTGTTGCTGTAGCAGCAACTCAGATGCCATTTGGACCTATAGAAGAGTACACTTATAGAATCGCGATGCTGTTATAGAGCGAAGTAGTGATATAAAAGGAACCACGATGCTGTTACAGCGCGAAATTTGTGTTTTAAGAGTAACAGCAAATCTTTTGTAGCACGAAGTTGCAATGTACGAGCCACCGCGACGCTACAATTATAGTACAAAATGGTAAATCGTGTACCAGTTGATAATACGAGTAAATGACTATAGGAACCATCATCGTGGTGTCGAGTATTAATTTTTGTTACGCTGTTAATTATGTTAGATACATAAACTGACTGGCGAATGAAATTTTACTGATAGATTATATGCATAATTACGCTGTTTTTTTAATGCCCCCCTCGAATTATTGAGTTTTAAGTAATTAAAAACTAATTTTACACCAAATTGCTGTATAGGATGCCAAATAGCAACTCCGTGGCTATTATACAACCGCAAACGAACGTAGTTTTGACAACTGTCATGCCTTAAACTGGATTAAATTAGTAGGGTTCCCTGATGTAAATAGAAAACCCATAACATTTTTTTTGTATTTTCTAGTGTAAATTCCAATTTTTAGATTCCGATCCCGAAGTGTCAAGCAGAACACTAGAGTCTGAATGGTCTGCTTCTGAATTATCACAAACCACATGATGGCTGTTTAATTGGTTTTGTTCATAGGATGTAACAGATTGTACGGAATCATTGTCCGTATTCGAAGCCTCACCTTGAATTTGTCTGTCTTGTCTGTCAATCCTTACTTACTTGTCTTACATATGTTCTAAATCCATGATTTTATTAAATAGAACCCTTCAATTAATTTACGATACGGTGCTGACAATATGGCAGGTTTTTGTTGTTTTAAAGAGAAAGAAACTCTCTTATAGGCCGTATATCTCGCGTAAGTGTCGCATTTTACTACATTAATACGCCGTTTTTGTTACATAACAGATTTATTAACTCTTTTATACAGTAAAACAGTCCTATAACTCTGACCACTCAGCTATTACACCACTGCGTTATAATGGGCAGAAAAACACTAATATAATTCAATTAGGTTACAAAGAAGTGATATAGAACTCGGATATATCACCTAATTGCTCTATTATGGAGTTTCAGCTACCACGAAGATTCACAGTGCTATAATAGCAATAAGGAAAACCATTACAACACTAAATTGTCCTATTGTAGATTTTTTTACGCCTCTATAGGCATGGGACTATAAAGGTTACCCTAGAATCGTTTATTGCACTAATTTGCTGTAAAAAAGAGACCACCAGCGCTGTTATGTGATAATATCGCCCTGTTATTGCTGTATCAAAATCTGGATAAGAGCTGCTCTATAAACGCCGTATAAAATAGTGATATAAACGTTTACATCACCTTGTTATGGGACAAATCTGCTGTGTATGATTATAGAGCAAAATCATCTCATTAAACGCTATTATACAACAAGCTTGTCACCGCGACACTGTTATACGTCATTTAAAAAGCTTTTTAGTGTTGTAAGTTATTGTTATAGGACATCTTTGCTGGTTGGGAATGACCGATACAAGTAATTTTAAGATTTCATTTTACTGATAAACCATTCTAAACACAAAATAAAATTATTAAAACCTTATTTCAATATAAATCTCGAACACCCACGTCACTCATATACAAAAAAACTCGGCTCATGAATCTGGCTCAAACTTATCAATTTAATATATGTCTGTTAATAAAAAAAATCTTGACTAAAAATGTTCATTCTCTAATTAACTTTTCCACCAATATACAACACACAAACCGTATGACTCGGCGCGCAAACAATATAGCCCTGCCCTGTACCAGGACAAGTTACGGGAAAAAGAGTATCTTATTCGAAGGAGTTCAACTGTATAATAAATTGCCTAAAAATATTAAAGAAGCCAAATCGATAACTAATTTCAAGAAATTGCTAAAGAAACATCTTTTAAACTAAATATTATAATAAAAAAATATATACCTATTATTTATAAATAAATATAAAAGATAAACATAAATAAAACCTATAAATTATACTTTTACTATTAAAATACATAATTTATATACTTAGTAAAAACAAAGTGCAAAAATAAAACTAATTTTATATCTCATGAAAATAGCATATCTTTACCTAGAACACAAGCCTTATATCTTTAGAATGTCGTTGGGGTAGTCTGAAATTATGTTTATAAAAATTACCGCCCATTTTTTGTTTTCTTGTTGTATTCTATTTGTGTTAACAAACTACTTACTACGTACAACGTTAAGCGAGCAAACATGTTTTATTAAATTTTATTATTATTTCTCTGTAAGTGATTCAAATGTAATCTTTTTGAGAAATAAATGTCTTAAACCGTAAACCGTAAACATAATAAACAATTTCTGAATTGAACAACTGACGTCGCTACAATTTTGTGTCAATAAACCTTTTTTCTTTTTAAATACCAGAGACGTTACTCTAAAAATCGCAATCTGACATCTAGAATCGAATGCATTGATTACTTGTGAATAAAAATCATCATAAATTAATAAATTCGATTGACAAATGTTTCAAATCCTTATCGATTAATTCACTTTAATCGATGTTTTTAAGCCGGTTACCTCTCTTCGAAGATAAAATTGATAGACGTCAAATGTTGCCTATTAAATTGGCTCGACTATAACTTTGTTTATTTATTTGAAACATTTAGATGACAATTGACAGAGATCAATGAAATCGAATGTTAGAAAATGCCTTACAAATTAATGTTAGTAAATTACAATTACCAATTTGTCGTTATGCGTAATGAATCGCTTTGAATGGACAAGTGTACGCATAACGGCAACTTATACATTCAAGCGTCACAATGACAAACTTTCATGCGCTGTGGCACTTAAATAAACATTTTTCTTTGCAAATGTACGAACCAAGGTAACTTATACATTCAAGCTTCACACTGACAAACTTTTAAGCGATTTGGCACACCAATAAACATTTCCTTAACAAATTTACAGAGATAATCCCCCGTACGCTGGCCCAAAACTGCGGTGCCAACACAATCCGTACGCTGACCGCACTGCGCGCACGGCACGCGGGCAACGCGGGCACAATGAGCACGTTCGGCATCGACGGGGAGACCGGCGAGATTGTGGACATGGTCGCGAGGAAGGTGTGGGAGCCGCTCGCTGTTAAACTGCAGGTTAGTGTCGTGGGAGGAGGGGAGACTGAGCCACATTGGCACAAAACACTAAACAATAGTGTAGTGCTATGGGGGGGGGGGAGACTGTTCCATATGGGCACAATACTGCGGTACGAACACCATCCATACGCTCACCGCACTACGCGACGACACGCGGGCAACTTTAGTGAGAAAGTAAAAAATGACACACACATCCAAAAATTTTTTCTTCTTTCTCTACCTCCCCTCCCCACAAAGAAAGAAATAAAAGAAGAAAACTTCATCACATACAGACACAAGCACCACATACACTTAACAAATTTTTGAAACTGCAGGTGAGAGCAGTAAAAACGAAAACTTCAGTACACACATACAAACGCACAACAAAGTGTTTTTCTTAAATTATATTTGAAATCATGCCACATTTAAATCTATACTAATATTAAAAAGTTGAAGAGTTTGTGTGTTTGTTTAAACGCGCTTATCTTAGGAACTACTTGTCTAATTGGAAAAATTATTTCGCTGTTAGATAGCCCATTTATCGAGGAAGGCTAACGCTATATATCATAACGTTAAGACCAACAGGAGTGGAGCACTGCGGGTAAAACCGCGGGGCACAACTAGTAAAATATAATACTAAACAATTTATCCAAATCACAGGTATACAAAACGGCAGTGGAAACGGCGATCCTTCTCCTCAGAATCGACGACATCGTCTCCGGGTCCAAGAAGAAGAGCGGCCAAGAGCCCGCTGCGCCCGCACAACTTGCGGGACAAGAATAATTCGCTTTTAAATATATTCATTTTTATATTAACCTGTGGCATTTTTTGTTAGAAAGAAGTAATTTTTGTTTACAGACCAAAATATAAGACCAGTGAAAAAATTATTAATTGATTACAAGCTGAAAAATCTAAAATGGGATTTAAAAGCATAAGGTCGTATTGAATGGGTGTTAAAATTTGGTACTTATTCGTTTTTAAGCTCGAATTTAAAATACACAAAATATATAAGTATGTATGTACTAAGATTTTAAATAACATCACAGTATAAAATGGAATAAGTAATTACGATCAATTGTACTAATATTAGAATTTTAAACACCATGCTTTAATACAAACAATGCAATAAGAGTCCATTTTCCGTAAAACAGGTTAACCCCTTATTGCATGAATTATTAAGGAGATGAAATAAAAATTATTTTTTTGCAAAAAAGTGTTTATTAGACCTTACATTATGAGATCAAATTGAGAAAAAAAAATATTCACTTATATTATAGAAAATATGAAACGGCGCCATATATGGACTCGTATGCAGTGTTTGTTGTATTTTTTCTGTCATATATGGCTTCGTATGCAATTAGAAAAAAGTAACTAATTAATAAAATAAAAACATATTCCGGAATAATTTCACACACACGGTTGCTAAGCCCCAAACTAAACTTAGGCTTGTATCCTGAATGCTAAAGCAACTGATATACTACATATAGTTTACATAAATCATATCCTACTAATATTATAAATGCGAAAGTTTGTGAGGGTGGACTTATGTGTATGTGTTTGTTTGTTACTCCTTCACGCAAATACTACTGAACCGACTTCTATGAAATTTAGCACACAATATAGAGGGTAACTTGGACTGACACATAGGATAGGTTTTATCCCGGAAATCCCACGGGAACGGGAACTATGCGGGGTTTTCTATGAAAACGCGGGCGAGGCTGCGGGCGAAATGTTAGTACTTTATGTGGATACCTAAATAACACCCAGAATCACAGCCAACTTATACTTCGTGAAATTGCTTGAAACAATATTTACCTTTGTCATTATAACATAAAAACACGTTATATTTTTTACATAACGTGAAGGAACGAAATTGGAACAATATGGGCATAGCTGACGGGCGTTCTTCTTCCAAATTCGATAATGACTAATCCCATCAGATCGTACAGAATCAAAGTAAAAATCTAGATGTCTTGCAGGAGTTTTTCGTAGCTTTTTTGCGGCAATTGGCGAGTCAGGAATACTGAGGAGACTCCAGAGATGCCGATGTTTCTATGTTTTTGAGAGACGACTACGTCTTTTGGTAATAAGAGCTTTCCCTGACTTTCGTATTTGCTCTGAAACGGCTAATTAAAAATCATAGAGTGGCATATAGCATGATACAGTATTTATTGATGATGATATGATATTTACATGCTTAGCAGTGAGATAAAAGTGTCCAGGATCGATACTGGAACAATCAGTGAAAGTATCCTTGAATGCATACCAAGCCGCATATGACATAATATATTTTGGACGGAATGCATACGAAGCCAAATATGACAGATTTGGAAAAGTACAAAAAACATGATTAAAAGAAAAAAATCAACCTAACCAAATGTTTAACCTTATTTTAGAATGACTAAAGAATGAAATAATATTTTTTTTCATGGCTTTACTGACCTTTTTGATATTGAAATCTTAATTTGAAAATCACAGTTTTTTCCGCGTACCCAAACCGTCGCACGCGCTAGACTAAATCTATAATATATCTGATGGATAATATTTACACTGTATAAATTAATCATATACCAATTCTCGATGAAATGCTGTTTAAGATGTAAAGTAGTTTTTTTAGATATTGTTTATAGTTAGCCTATAAAAAATTCATAAACTTCGTCGTCCATGTATGGCTTTGTATGCGGTAAGGGGTTAATATTTAAAAAATAAACATAGTTTTATACGCTAGATAACGGTTTATTCAAAATAAGTGCTTTGCTTGTAGTTGCAGTAAGATTTTAATAATTAAGATTTGTAACTGCACATTAAAATGTACGAATGCCTTACTAATAAATATATTTCAAATGATAACTAACGTTTTTTGGTTAAATTTCACAATATAACGAAAAATTCGTTTATTAGTAAGGCTTCATTTTCCACCATTATTGAAAAAAAAAAAATGATACCAAAAATTTTGTATCAGGAGAAAAGTTTCAAAATTTACTCAAAATAATGTTTTCAAGATTTTTGTCACACAATAATTATGTTATTTAGCGCGATGCCTTAGTAGCTAAAATTATAATTAATTTTAATTATATTTAACAATTTTTCGTTATTTATAACTTTGTGGTCATTTTAACACGTGGAGTCGCGTTTATGTTGCAACATGATGTTTCGGATGGAACAATAATAGTATTAAACGATTAAACATTATTTGATGTGTTTTTATTTATTCCTTATGTCACCGACTTATCTGGATTGGTATAAATTTGGTAAAAGTGGATATCGAATCATTGTATTCAACTATTCAATGAACACAAGTTTTAAGTAAATAATTTTACGTAAATTTTAGATCTTTGGGTATTTGATTCATACGTAAATGGATATTAAATTAATTTAGAATATTTAATATGCATGATTTATACCCCGTTTTCATTTTTATAAAATAAGAATACCTAGTTTGTTTATAGTTATTACGACTACTTAACAAATATAATTAATACGAAAACGGAAGTGGAAGGAAGAAATAGTAAATGTTGGAACCCTTGTTCTTAGAGGGGCGGTCTACTTCTCAAGTTCTCAAGAATGTAATTGAAGTGAATGTATGATGTAATGTAATTTTGAATACCACTTAATATTGTAAGTTTCTATGCAAATGCACAATTAATGTAATTTTCTAAAAAAAGTTAAATTATTGGATACTAGATTTCCGCCCGCGGCTTCGCCCGCGTTTACAAAGGAAAACCCGCATAGTTCCCGTTCCCGTGGGATTTCCGGGATAAAAACTATCCTATGTGTTAATCGAAGTTACCCTCTATATGTGTGCTAAATTTCATTGTAATCGGTTCAGTAGTTTTTACGTGAAAGAGTAACAAACATCCATACATCCATACTTACAAACTTTCGCCTTTATAATATATTATATATTAAGATAGACATTTTTATAAGTTATTGCTATAAATTACGAATTATTTTTATGCAAAGTTTAGTTACAGTAGTTACTGTACCAAATTTTGAATGAAAATAATTCGAAGTCTCAAAGATTATAGGGAAACATGGAAATATATAATATTATATTTTTATTTTCCGTGTAGGGAAATATTAAAGCAAGAATTATATTATATGACATTGCAATGTATTTGGACAAATGCAATAATACATTTCATCATTATAATACCAGTTCATAATTAAAATATTACATAAAAGATGATATTAGGGGGAAGTAGTAGTGACCACGCTGCGTGAATCGATCGAGATAGGTGACACGGGAGCGCTTTTCCATTGTTTGGCTATATAATTGAAAACGTGGACACCGTTAGTTTGTTTCCATTGTTGGATTATTTTTTGGCGGATTCTGAATGTAGGATTTCCAGTAATTATGTTAACTAAGTAATATTATATTTCTATATTTACCTCTCATTGTTAGGCATTTCCACTTAGTTTAGGTACTTATCTACTCTAAAACTAGTAAAATAATTAGAGCGGTAGTTAGGGCTGTCACAGAAATATAATGATGGACAGATGCATGCTTGCACCAGTGTCCTGTAATATGCAGATAATTTAAAGTTATTATTCGTCAATAATCAAATTTAAGAAAGGACTGAATTAAAATTGTTTTCAAGCTTTTGTATTTCTTTCACGATTATGCACCTCTTTAGCTCTTTATACACGATAAAGAGAAGAATCTCTTTATCTCTCTTTTATAGACTTACCTAAAAAAATACTATTCCAAATTAAAAATACCAAAAAAAATAACCGAATAATGGAGCCAAACCCATATTGTTTGCGAACAAAACGCTCATGATGCGTGACCGATGGTCGTCCACCGCTCGACCACTCGCTTACCACATTGCTGTGCAGGCCCTTCGAGCTGCCTGACTCTGGATTATGTGCTGGTAAGCCTAATTTTGTTATAAATTATTATATTTAGTTTTTGTTATTTTCACTAATAGGGATATTTAAGACATTTCCAGTTAAGCGCGTCACACACGGTGAAGATACTATAATATTTTATGTTAAGATTCTCTAATAAAAAATATTACAATATCTTAAGGTATCCGGTATCAGCGTTCTGCCCATCATTTTTCTTTTTGTCATTGCGTACTAAGACCCCTGTAGAACCGCCCGCGCCATCCTGTTACAAATGACCCGAAATTGTGTCAGTGTTTCGATACTAATAATTTTCGTTAATTATCAAAAAATATCTAAAATGTGCCTATCTATGTGTTCATAGATGTGCCATGGTTCAGATATTCGTGACAGTTTAACTTCAGTAGTTTCGGTAAAACATAAATACGTTAGTTTTGTAATTTTAAATTGATAAATCCCTTTTGATACATAATAAATAGATGAATAAGTGGAACGGGTTAAGACAAACAAAAACTAGAAAGGCATTAATAATACAAAAGGAAAATTTTATGAAAATTCAAAATACCAAATACTATGTTATTGTACTGGTTCCACTTATTTGAAATTTATATTTTCTATAACTTCAAAGTTTTCAAAGCATCAACGTTCTTAATGTTGAGATTATAAAGAAGTTAGTATTTGTAGAAATCATGTGTCTTCTCCATACGTAGTACCTAATAATATCGCAATGTTTGTGATAGGACATAAAGATTTTAAAATAGTCGCGGTTGAAAAGACATTAAATTTACCTATCCTACCACTTAGTAATTGCAATTAGAATTAGATCATTTGTTTTATCAATTTATTATTATCTACGAGTTTTCCGCCCGCGGCGTCGTCCGCGTAGTCAAAGGAAACCCACATAGTTCCCGTTCCGTTGGGATTTCCGGGGTAAAACCTATCCAATGTCCTCTCTCAAATTTCGAAATTCATTCACATCGGTTCAGGCTCAGGTTGTTCAGGCTTGAAGAACAGACAGACAAACAGACAGACTTACTTTCGCGTAAACATTTAAAATACCTATACTTACATACCTATTAGTAGGGATTATTTTGCCATGAAGAGATTATTCATAATTGTGGATGATGATGTCGAATTTGTAAGTTCACATGAAAAGGGAATAGATGTAGCTAAAAACAACAATAAAATTGGGCAATAGTTATCAATTGATAAAAATATACTTATTAGTCATTTGCATTGACTTTCAATAGGTCTATGAACTGGGTCAATCACCTTCGTCTAGTTTTAACAATGGGTTTAACGATAACGGTTGTGATTTGTGAATAGATTTCATGAATGAACTGATAGTAGTTCAGGCGATATGGGGCGTAACTAGTTACTTCTATGGGATATTGGGAGTGTGGGAAAATTGATTCGGGTATTTGGTTATAGATACTGTTATTTATTATCTGCAGTTATCCCGTAGCAGTCAGGGAGTTGCATACAGTCAGCATTGCTAAATATTAAATGGTTTGATGCTCTTTATGTTATTAAATTTTCGTGTGCTTGCTTTAATAATAATAATGAGTTGGTAATAATTGCGATTTCTATAAAACATCAATCTTACGATACTTTACGATACTTGTAAAAAAGTTTGTTGAATCGATGACTACGACGACGACTACCTACGTATACGATAGCTAGAATCGAACAAGAGATTTATTTTTATAGGATGTGCTTCAAGTTGTCCTAAAATATATTGAAAGTATATACTTACGTAGGTTTTTAGATAATACAAGTTTCAAAATTACTTTACAATATTTAACGTACAAATCAGTCGGCATTTTTTTTACTTTATATTTTTATCCCCTACACTTAAAATTCTTTACGAGTGATAAATCATACAGTAACTGCAGTTTCTATAACAATACATAGGTAAACCAAGCAAAGGTCACTAGTTGGTTTGATTTGTGCAAATAAAATAATTTAGACAGACTTCATGGTCAACGGAACGTGTCCACGCTTCCGTTTTATTTCAACACATCCGTCCCTCATTTCTATTTTACGACATGAATTTATATTTATCTACTCATTTAAATATTTTAGAGCATTTAAATTAGAACTACGAAAAATATTGGTGAATCTTCAGAATATGGTATTTTGTATAAGTACCTATTAAGGTGTTTTCATAATTAAGCGAAGTTTACAATGAAAAAAAAAATGTTACTTTTCTAACTATCAACTGTTTCAAATGTTTTGTATAAGTACAAGTACTTCTAAGTTCTATCAGTTCTATGCTAACATAGAGGAAAATTTCGTTTGCTTGTTGCAAGGTTGACCGTATAAAAATATTTTGAAAAGATCTATCTACCTACTTACATTATACCTACCTAGAGGCCTAGACGTGATACGATTTCATGCATCTGCTAACTTTCGCAAAAAATGACTCTACCTACATAGTTTAATTTAAACAATACGTTTTTTCTTTACTTTTCAGTTTTGTGCGACAAAATGAAGAGAACGATATTATTGGCATCAGTGATTTTGCATGTCGTGCTGTCGTTTGATATACAGCAAGCTGATCACACTGTGGACCAGGTACCTAAACATTATTTAATTACCTATTCAACTAATATTATACGCGCGAATGTTTGTATGAATTTATGGATGTAGGTATGTTAATTACAAAGAAGAAACGGCGGCAGCAGTCAATACGTCGACGGCTGCCGTTGACATGTGGCGACGGCTGAAGTAGACATCACAACGTCTGCCTTTCACAACTTGCCGTTCGTCTGTTAGAACTCTTACTCATATTATTCATATACCTACCTAGTATATGCAAAAATAAATAAAGTACTTAGTATATTTTCTAAATAAAGAGAAAAAAAAAAATAGCAGCAAAAAGCCAACATCACGCGGTGTTCCCAGGCGGTCACCCATCCAAGTACTGACCGCGCCCGACGTTGCTTAACTTCGGTGATCGGACGAGAACCGGTGTATTCAACGTGGTATGGACGTTGGCGATAAGTGAATTCAAAACAGCAGTAGTTAATCTTCGATTTAAACTAAAACTGTTTATTGTAAAATCTTGATGCTAAACAGTCTTATAAATTATACACAATTTGTTATTAAGACATTTTACACGTACATAATTGTTAAGTTTAAATTGAGAATTAAGAAGTAATATTTTGGATAATCTGTCGCCAACGTCCATACCAAGTTGAATACACCGGTTCTCGTCCGATCACCGAAGTTAAGCAACGTCGGGCGCGGTCAGTACTTGGATGGGTGACCGCCTGGGAACACCGCGTGATGTTGGCTTTTTGCTGCTTATTATATTTTTTTTTCACTTAATTTATTTTTAAATCCTGTTTACCATTATATAAAACTGAGATACCTTTGAACGTGTAAAAATTATTAATTTCAGATCAATGAAGATACAGTCAGAGGGCGCCGAGATGTTATTGAGGAGGAAAAATACTACAACATCCGCGCTGAGAGCAGAAGAGATGTAAATCAACAACCGTGGCTGCCGGGTCCTTCGCCGCCAGAAGATCCTACTACCAAGATATCCATCACCAACAATTCGCCAGAACCGTTGTTTTACCAGACAACAGAAACCATCACCGACAAGCCAACAGGACGAGGCGCAAGAGCATCTAACGAGAATTGGGTCAAGCTTCCATTTCCAAACCAAAATGACGTTCAAAGAGACGTCCTCACCCCGCCCAAACCATCCGGTGACGTCATCAGCTCTCGCATGCCCCGCGTCAACTTCGTTACACAAAACAAAGCGTTAGAAGCTTCCGAATCAAGAAATGATAAAGAGTCCATTCAAAGAGCAACACGCACCGATAATTTAAGGACCGAGTTCGTCCGGCCGGACGAAGACAGCGCGCAGTACAAGCCGGTGTATCCCAGGCAGGCCGTTTATTACCCGGAAGACAACAGGCGGCCATATTACAATGATCGATATTACGCTTCTGACGATTTATACAGGCGAGACCCGTACTATGATTTATACGATAGAAAGCCGTATTATTCAGGGTACAGCCCGCGGGCCGATAGATACGACGACACGTATGACAATTACATACCGAGAAAACCTAAAAGGATAATTTATTATGCGCATTTACCTGAAGTGGTTCGCACGCCGCCGAGCGTCGATCTGAGATACCGGTATTCGGTGGACCCGTACAGACGTTTGGACGACGATTACAACGCGAGGACCGGTCGATATGACTACAGATTCAGAAATAGATATCCCTACGCGCCGCTGAGAAAGGACGATCGCAGATTTGGTTACAGGGATTTAGCGGGAGCGGGTACAGCAACTAAAGATAAAAAAGTTGACGAAAAGGTCACTCCTACACCAGTTCTCCCACAAAAGGAAGATAAATATAAAGCGAATGCTAGCATAAACGCAAATAGAAATAATATTAACAGTCATCAGTATCATGATACTGGGGATTCGTATAATGATCAACTTACTCACAAAGCCTTTAAGGATTCCATGAGGTCTGACAATAGCTACCTCAGATTCGACGACCCCTTATTCCATGGAGCAAGAGAGGATTCGTATCAGAGAAAATATTAACTACACACCAATAACATGGATTAGATCGGAATCATTTCATTTTACTGTACTAATCGTTGTCAATTTAAGCCCAGTTAACAGCTGGCTACAAGTAATTTATCCCAAATAAATGTAATAAGGAATGGTTGTTTTAATTATTCCGAGAGAAGAGTTCGCGACAAATTGTACAAGTAATAAATCGAGCGTTTAAATTAAAATACGGGAGGGTGAAGATGAATTTCATTAAGAATTAATTAATGTCATTCTTGGACCGTTTTGTTTTTCCGGGCGAATAAAAAACATCTGTCGGGATGTACGAGCAGCGACGCGTTTTCTTGAGGTAATTAAGCAATAAATTTTGTGGCTGGCAACATCGCGAGGTGGGGGCCAATTACGTTGCGCATTTAACAAAATGAATGTTCAACACTTGAATATGGGGGCTTATTCTGGTTGCGCTCGAGGGAAATTCTGTATAATTTATTAGGTATGTACCACGAATAACTTGGATGTCCCAAAAATATGAAAATTGAAAAGTAACACAAAAAACAAGCAAAAAAAAACCTTTTCTTTTAATACAATAATTTATATTATGTAAAATATAAAGTAAATTATTATTTTTTTCTTAAAGGTAAGTCGTAAGTATTAAAATAAATTCTATTATTTTATATGACGTAAGTCATATAGTCGTGCTTAAAAGTTGTTCTATTCCAATTAAATAAACAATACATTGCTCTAATTAATATTAATCCTATTTAGTAAAACAGCCTATGAAATAGAAAATTCTAAATCGTATCACCAACATCGAAAACTCTCAGAATAAGCCCGCGAATCGTCTTCAAAACCAACTTGACTAATTACAATAGCTGGCTTAGAAAAAATCCTACGACATGACAGCTTGTAATCAAAGGAATAGATTTGGTGCTTTTTTCTGCTTTTTAAACGTTAGGGCCAGAAGCGTTCCCGGATTAATGCGACCGCGATAAATTACATGCAATTAGACAAGACTTGGGGTCTAGTGGGGGATTATATTACCTAATGTTTGTCTGTTAGTTTTAAGTGCTGTACTGATGTTATTAAAATAATAAATACTTATTCTGTAATTAAGCTTGATGTACGAATGAGTATGCTGATTATGAATCACAATTATTAGTTGTATGTGGGTACCTCGTTCTGTTCAACATTAGGGTTTATGCCTCCAACACCACCTTCTGATTTCATTTTCTTTCCTCTTTCGGAGTACCTAGTACTTTTAAATAGGGCCAGATAGATGAATAGAGATACATTAATTATTTGGCGAACATTGCAGTGAATTCAGTAAGTAACTGAAAAATTAATTATACGAATCATCGAAATCTAGTCTTCAAATTCAAATAGCTGAAAAACTGCAATTCGACCGTCTTGAAACATTATCCAAATGTTAGAACTATCGCAAGCAGACGGGATTATCATAATGAATAATAGGCTAGATATCTCCTCATAATAAAATCATACTCGCTACACGAAAGGGTTGACAGAAGTACCCGCGGGCAAGTACCGCATTACATAATTTAGCAAACAGAGGCTGTGTCTTGGGGCTAAATTCATTACGCGACCGTCTTACTAGCTAGACGGTACAGATAGCAACGACGTTTGATAAACGAATTCTTAGATTCCAGAATTGGGAATGATTCATATAGATTACAGATAGAATAGGATAGCTATTATCTCATGTTTTAATTTTATCAATTTCAGTCTCTAGGTAATATACTAATAGTTTTTAGGAAGGATATCGTAGATTTTTATAAGTAGGTTATCTTCAAAATGATTTGCTGACGTGTAGATTAGGGTTGTATAAATGTTCGTATTCTTTCATATATTGGAAAACAACACAACCTATTATTCATTTTAATATAATTCATTATATTTTGCGTATTTATTAAACGTAGTTTTATAGAGCAGTATTAGTAAGGTGCTTTATATGCTAACGGTACGTTAACTCCAAATCTAATACTGGCCAAAACTGTTTAGTTAATAATTGGGAAGGTTATTTGATAAAGGGTTACTTCGTGGTATCTGTTATTGTAAAAATAAAGTCCCTCGAATAAATATTTAACACTTAATAATAAAATAGGGTACGAGGGTATGATTAAATTTCACAATTAGTTGCATTATTATACTTTTTCTTTATATCAAGTTTATAACAAGGTAAATAAAAGTATTAACCTTAATTAATTAATTTACAGTAATTAATTTAACATAAAGATAAATTACCTATACTGTACATGAGTACAATTAATAATAACCTATTTTCATTGCATACCTTTTAAATAGTAAAACTCTTACAGAGATCCCTTTAATTATTATAATTTTATCTAAAATGCTCTAAACTTAGTATTGCTATGTCTTTAAAAGTTTTTCTTCGCTCTGCAAGAAAGAAAGAGTTTACTTACGTCTGTAAGTGATAAGGATGGCACTCTATCATAATAATTTAAGTTTTTAAAAACTGGTGGATTTTTAGCAGCTATTCTTAATAAGTTGTTGGTACCTGCTAATAAGTAAAACATAAGAGACGGAATTTCAAGATTTAATAATCCGCGGCGGGTACGGCTAGTAACCACATTACTATAGAAACTAACTAAACTATACATAATAATATTTATAATGACAAATATCTTATGTAGGTATTAAAGGCTAAGTTAATAAGCAACACCAACAAGCTATCAAGTTATTTGTCATGCGATATCCGCAGTGCGACATACGACATTAAAACTATTAACATGTCAATAACAATTTGGCGAATTGCCTCTTTGTTGTTACAGATATGAGTCCCGAAAGGGGTGCCACTAGGGTTGTCACTCGTGAGATATATTCAATTACCGAAACAGCAATATTGTGATGTGTATTAATTACTTCTTCTGTTAAGGTAGTTTATTGATCTTTACTTTTTACATTATTCTTTCATAATGGATATTAATTTCAATGGATTCTTTAGATTTGGATTGTGATAAATAATAACATAATTTATAGAACTCCATCTGATTATGAACTGCGAATGTTTGTTCTATGAACACTAATATACATAATATAAGTATTAAGTAACGTGATAATATAGAACTTTAATGTAACTATTTATAAATGTAAACTTAGATAACATAATAATATATTTAAATACTTAAAAACATATATTTACAGTCTATCGACTATTTCATTAATTAAAACATTTAATTGGCAGCCCTACCAAAGTTCAGTGGGTAGGTAAGTTTAAACAGTCATAGAGCGGGGTCAAAGGTCCCGGGATTCGAGAAATTGATAATTTTACCCCGGCCACAGTACTAACCGTTACATTAGTTATTCATTAAACTTCACATCATCCCGGACAATGTTAATATTTATGCATATTGTCTCAACTAAATTAATTTCAAAATGGATACTCCAAGAGATTAACCGTAATCGTAAATAATAGGTAGGGTTTAGAAAATCAATGGTTTAGTTGTTTGGGAGTCGCATTCTATGTAACATTGTATTAACATAAAACGAATATATTAATCTCGTAAAGCTCTAGAGCTAGAGCATTTTTTCGTGATCTTATACCTAGTATAAACGAAAACTCGCATATTTAGTAGGTACAGTATAGAACATAGAATCTTTTAGAACGCACTAAGAACAACGAAAGAATGCTCTACGTCTGTTTACCCTTCAAAAATTTCTTATCTAAATAGTAAGTACTTATTTTGTTATAGTAGAAACTTAAGTAGAAAAGAAAATTTTGTTGTTTTTATTAAGCTAATTTTTCATGTTAAAAAATTTGCCCCAACCCTGCCCATGTCTCACCCAAATACTGCGAGTACTTCTGCCACGAGTTCTGGCTGGGGAAGATGCGCACGAAGCCGTCTCGGCGCGCGTACTGCGCCCGCACCGCGCGCACTATGCGCAGCTCTATAGATGCAATTTCATCGTCACAAACTTTAGTCTATTCGTAGGATTATCTTATATTTATTTTGATGGGTAAGAATAATAAGTAGATTCACAACAAAAAACCATAAATATATCGGAATTAGCAAATTTTTTTATTCATTGAAAACATGAGTCATAAAAAACCGTTGAACATTGTCGCCAGAACAGATGAAAAATCAATCACTTCATTTAAGAATTTCAGGAATGGCGCCGTAAATTCCAACAGCATGTATTTATTATAATAAACCGTCTTGACGACAAAATTCTTCTCAGAAAGCGAATAACACCTTTGTCGAAGCAGATGCCTTATAAAGTATCTAATAAAATGTCACATAAAGTAAAATGAGTGACTTCAGTATGTATGAGATACGAGAGATGCTTGCTAAGGATTTTGATGCAAGAAATTGTGAAACGTCTATACTTTTTACCAAGCTTTATACCTGTATTTATATCTACTATAGAGTCATAAGCGATGAGTCTGTTCCGTTGTAATATCATAGAATTTTACGTTATTTTCCATACATTATAGCATCAAATATGAATATTTTTTTCTCTTATATATACTCTGGGGATCTTTAACTTTTCTCTATATAAAATCAACAGTAAGACGGACAACATTCTATTCATGTTCTAACTCTAATAGTTTGTATTTTTGTTCTCAAATTGTTATCTAAATCAGGAATTGATTCAAGTTTCTATCGAATGAGGAGGATTAATATAAACACCAAGCTGTAAATGCTATCTTCTTGATTATTGATGATTTTTAGGAGTAAATTTAAAGAAAAAGCGTAAAACTGTTATGTTATAAACTGCCTAAAGTGGTGTTTCTCAGAAGCGCGTTGGAAACATTGTCGCAGACATAACTGCTTATAATTTATGGTGACATTCGCTGGTGACACATCCGATTATCCTAAAAAATATGCGATTATTTATGACTTGTATAATAACTAAGTAGAGAATATGGAAATATGTACTATAATGTTATATTTTACAGACTCTATTGCAAGTGAAATGAATAACATGATCAAATTATGTTTTGAGTTGTTAAAAAAATGATTGCAAAGGAGAATGACCACGGGTGGTATCGGTAAAATTTTAGTTGTGCCACGTATTCGTGATATTGTTAATTCCTATTTGTATTTATAATGGTCATATGTATCAATATTAAGTCTTAATTATACCGGATAAATTGAAATAATAGTAAAAGTTATTCTTTTGAAACATGTATGACCACGTATGGAATCGGTAAAATACTAGTTGTGTCACGTGTTCGTGATATTGTTAATTCCTATTTGTATTTATAATGATCATATTTATCACTATACCCGGCGCGGCCTAAGATGATCCCTATGACAGTTCGTCTTAGTGATTGCTCGTATGATGGATCGTGTCGATACTTTACTATTTTATAGGCAAAGGCGTGGTTTGCATTCAGCCACGTCGGTAAACATGTTTTTACAAATATTATAAAATGAATTTTTAACGTCTATTATGTAAACGAAACGGTAAGTAAAACGAAAGTTTTCCAAAACATAAAAATGCACCTTATCATTTTCTCGTAATTTTTAACCCGTTTAACACAGTGTATATTATTTTATCATGAAAATGGAATCCCCCATTTAATTTTTCTAAAACTTATATTATCATAGGTAAGTAAATTAACGCGAACGGAAATTAATTAAATAATTATGCTGCGATCTTCTGTTCCATTCAATAGTGAATGAACTATAGCTTAAGCATGGAAAAAATGTGAACTCGTTTCCATTATCGAAATTTGTTTATCGATACTTTCCGCACTAGTCGATAAATGCCAACGATGTAAGTTTTGAAGGACGTAAACGTAAAGTCAGATTGTTATAATTTCTCGTAAATGTTAAGAATTGTTATAATGCCAACGGAATATCATTGTAATGGCATAAAGCTACGTAAAAATTAATAAATGCCATTTTTAGACGCCTCCAATACGTTTCTAATTTAATGGTGACGCCATTACAAGTTTGTCTCTTGAGAATAACTGTCAGTGTCATAGGGATCATCTTAGGCCGCGCCGGGTATATTAAGTCGTAATTATACCGAATAAATAGAAATAAAAGTAAAAGTTTTTGTTTTGACACATATATCTATCTCTCTTGCAAGCGTCCTGCGTCATATGTCATAGTTGAATGAATGTGTTCGACGCATTGTTCGACGTTATTTATTTTGAAATAATGTTTATTACGATTTACTTTTCACATTTATCTTGTAAATTAAAATATTACCTATGTAATAAATGTAATAAATGTAAAACTTAACGTTCATCGTTAGTTTAAACTCGATAAAGTATTTTTTTGAAGCGTTGAATAAAACTTTTGTTTTATTTTTATTGTCGTGAACTGCGGCTTATTTACATAAAAACTTTAATCGTTTCTAAAAGTACTAACATCAGGCTTCAAATTGAGCTATATTTCATCTTGACACAATAAGTTTGATTGCGATACCAAGTGCCATAGTCACTTGGGCAATCTCCTTTGTTTTACATGTTTGGATAAATATGACATTTTATCCAAAAAATTATCTCTAAAGGGTTCTTATTCAAATAGAAATTATTTGTTTCGTATCAATATCCGGAATCCATCTTGAGTCAAGCACCCCCTCTTTGTGCCTTGAGTCAGCGTTTTCCCTACCTCTCCGCTGGTGGCGCCCTCTATCGTACGGTTTTGGTACTACTTACAAGGCGCCTGAGCACCGGGTGAAGTCTCGTCATTATAGCGTCGTTCTTTGTGCCGTGCACAAGTCAGCTAGAAGTGTATACTTTACGTTTTTATTTTAATTAGTTTCTTTGTTTGAACGTTTAAAACTTAAATTTAAATCAAGTGTAAAGTGCAACCTCTCCGTTTTTGATAATTATGGAGAATCAGGACTACGAGCACAATGAGGAACCGGTTAATAAAGAATCGGGTTCTGGGAAGCGTCGCCAGTCTTCTCCACCGAGTTCGGATTGTGAAAGCGTCTCTTCGAGCAGTGACAGTGATTCACAGGATACACGTGTGCACCGAAAAAGGTTTAAAAAGGCGGGTAAAGAAGAACAAACCGTGAGTTTTGAACACTTAAACATGCTATCGTACCAAGTTGCATATCTAACGGATTTAATTACCAAAAATGCCGCGTTTGCCAACGGTCTTTCTACTAATCAGAACGTTGAAAATGTGCTTCATTCGAATAGCGATTTAAATTTACGCCCACCTACCCTAAGTACGGAAGGCGCGTCTACATCTCAATTAAATTTATCCGAATTAAAAACTACCGTCAAAGATCCGATTTATTCGCAATCAAGTGAAATTTATCTAAACAAATTGCACAATTTACAACGATTTAACCGCGATGATTGGTACGCTATTCGTTTTGTTGATGTACAAAAGAAGTATTTGACAACACCCGGTTTTGTGGAATTGAGTGTAAACGATTCTTTAAAACGGTATGAATCAGGTATGCTTCGCGAGGACCCTCGTTCTTATTTAATCGAGCGGTCATTTGCAGCCTTAACTAATGCTATACTATGCCAAAAAGATGAATTACAAAAAACGTTGCAATCATTAGTAGATTGGGCTAGTCAAGAAAAAGAGTCGTTAACACCAAACTCATTGTTTAATAAGGTAGAATCGTTATTTTCTAAAGAATCGGCATACAATAAAGTTACTGACGATTTATTACAAATAGTTTGTGGAAGACGGGCAGACTGTATTACTATACGCCGCGAGTCGTTGCTTAAACAAATTCCGGAGGAATTTCACCGCGACGTTTTATTTAAAATACCTCCAAGTGCGTCAACGTTATTTAATGATGAGTCAGTGCAAAACTATCTCCAAAAAATTGGGGGGGCCGAAAAATTAATAGCATTACCTCGATCAGGGCCTCACATAAAGGATAATTTCATTCGTAATCAGCACAATCAATCTAAACCGTCAACAAGCTCACAATCGAATGAACATTTTTTTCGACACAACTCGTCATCATCCAAAAAGGGTAAACGCACATCTAGGCAACAAAAATACACAAATAGAAACAAATCGGGTAGTTATAAACAAAAAGAAAAAGGATCGCGGCCATCGTTTAAAAATAAAAATCGCGAATGACTATCAATTATTTTACGGCGGCTGTCTCAAACAATTTCAATGTGTCTGGAGCAATTTTGGTGCACCAAAACAAATTTGCAAACTACTAAGTGGAGTATGTATTCCCTTTATCCGAAAACCGCCGCTGATATTTCCAAATTCGCTTATAATGGAAAAATATCGAACACAGACGTCTCCAGACATGACCTTACAAATAAAAGACATGTTGAAATCGGGAATATTAGAACTAGCAGAGACAACTCCAAGTTACCTTTCGACTTTCTTTTTGATACCGAAACCCGACGGCAGCCACCGTCCAATTTTCAATTTGAAGCGGTTAAATTTCTTCATCAAAACAAAGCCATTTCAATTATTCAGCCATTTTCGCGTGCCAGCCTTTTTGCAGGATTCCGATTGGATGGTGAAACTGGATTTGAGCCAGGCTTACTTTCACGTGCCTATCTGTCAACGCCATCGCAGATTCTTGAGACTCAATTATCACCAGGATCCAAGTCGGCACCAATTGCTGCAGATGACGTGCCTGCCCTTCGGTCTCTCCTCGGCACCAAGAACGTTTGCCACGTTGACCAATTGGGTGGCAGAGTTTCTCAGGAACAAAGGCATCAGGTGCGTAGTCTATTTGGACGATTATCTTCTAGCAAGTCAGTCCATGCATCAGCTGGCAGACGATATAGCTCAAACAATCAAAATCATGTCGCTATTGGGCTTGAACATAAATTTCGAAAAATCTGTGTTGGTACCGACCCAATGCCTCGAGTTTCTCGGCATTACCTGGGACACAACGCTCAACGCAAAGTCCCTGTCGGTGCCGAAGTGCCTAACGCTACGCAAAGCACTTCAAAAACAGATCGAAACAGGCAGTTGGTCCCTAAAGCAATATCAATCCTTAATGGGGAGACTCAACTTCGCCGCATTCGTCGTTCCAAGGGGACGACTTCACTGTCGTTCACTGCAATGTTACAGTCGACAGCTGCCAATGAACCATCCCTATCGCAAGATTCAAATCCCGAAAAGAGTGATAGAGGACCTGGTATGGTGGAAGGACGCAATCGAGACGAGCTCGCCAATTCATCTACCTGCAATAACTCATCTTTTAACGACGGATGCCTCGGATATCGGTTGGGGGGCTTGTCTAGGAGGCAAAAACATATTCGGTCACTGGACAGTGCGCCAATTAGCGTGGCACGCCAATCAAAAGGAGATGTTCGCGGTATATGCAGTGATTTTGCAGGAACAGAACCAGTTAGCAGATGCTCATATTCTTCTGCAAACGGACAATCGAACAGTCGTGGCATACATAAACAAGGAAGGCGGGACAAAATCAAAAAAGCTTCTAAATTTAACTCGACAGCTTCTGGCGATTTTGGACGGGCTCAACATTCATCTTCAAGCGCAATACTTTCCGGGCAGGTACAACGCCGAAGTGGACGCTCTGTCTCGTCAGAAACCTTGTCCCGAATGGCATCTGCTACCACCTGCCACGATGAAGATATTTCGAAGGTGGGGAACTCCAGTAATAGATCTCTTTGCCTCAACGTCAGCTCATGTGATCCCAAACTATGTGACAGTGGACTTGCAAGACCCCATGGCGCAGCATCACAACGCCTTTTGTCACCAGTGGAATTACAGTCTAGGGTGGTTGTTTCCCCCGCCAAATCTCATCCCGACAGTCCTACATCACCTGAACGAAGCTACGGGGAGGTACATTCTGATTGCCCCCAAATGGCACAAAGCGTTTTGGCGGGCAGATGTACAGCGGAGAGCGCTGGATCATCCTTATCTCATTCCAGATCTAGCACAGGTGTTAATCGACACGACAACGGGTGTACACCCACCACAAGTACAAGACCTGCAATTGGAAGCCTGGTTGATGTCGGGTGGCAAGAAATATTAGCAGGTTGGACGAATCAGGAACAAGAACTTTTAATGTCCAGTTGGCGAAGCTCAACATTGAATACTTACAAATCGGCATGGGTTAGATGGAAGAAATGGTGTGAGTCAAATTTTATTAATTTTAAATGTCCGAGTGCCGATCAGGTGGCGCGATACCTGGCACATTTACATTGCGATGTTGGACTTGCATATAGAACTATATTAGTACACAAATCAGTTATTTCAACATTTACTAGTGTTTCTACTAATATTGACATGTCATCAAATTTTTTCATAAAGCACATGCTTAAAGCTATATCTGTTGCTCGAAATAAACCTGTAAAACCGCCTATTTGGAATCCAAAAAAGTTGCTAGATTATATTGCTTCACATAGTATAGATGAAAATAATATTTATCAGGTTTCTAGGCTTACATCTACTTTATTATTACTAGCCTCTGGTCGTAGAGTTCATGACCTTACTTTACTTCGCATTGACAGTGACAGTTTAGTGGATGAAAATAATTCAATTGTATTCTGGCCAGCTTTTGGTTCTAAGACTGATAGTATTAATCATAGGCAGTCTGGGTGGAGGCTTAGAGAACACCCTATTAAGAACTTTAACTTGATTTTTTGGATAAGACAGTTGTTGAAAATAACACTACAGCGTCGAAATAACATTAATCATCTTTTCATCACAGCTAGAGGTGAATCTAAGCCTGCATCTAGAACTATTATTGGCGGCTGGATAAAATCCCTTTTGAAAGAGGCTGGTATAGAGGCTTCTCCAGGTTCTATGAGATCTGCTGTAGCCTCTTTAAATTGGGAAGAAAATTTTTCAATACATAAAATTCTTGAAACAGGTAATTGGAAGGCAATACATACTTTCCAGAACTATTACCAAAAAGAATTGATTGAATATAATAGGTTTAATTGTAATGAATCGGTATCATTGTCTAATTATTTTGATCCTGTTTAAAATTAAAATATTAAGTACATAAAATTAAAGATTGTATATTCACATTGTATGTTGATTAGTAAGAATAAATAGTGTATTAAACATTCAATGTTTATTATTTCTATTACATACACATTATAGCGTCTATTACAAGCTATGTACATAAGACATAGCTTGCGCACCAGGTGATAACAAACAAATCACTCAAGATAGATTCCGGATATTGATACGAAACAAATAATAGAGAGTTTTACCAACAAATAAAACTTGCCTATTATTTTTTCTTCAATATCCGGAATCCAGGTAATGTCTACCTGGTGCATCATGAGTGCCATAATGACGAGACTTCACCCGGTGCTCAGGCGCCTTGTAAGTAGTACCAAAACCGTACGATAGAGGGCGCCACCAGCGGAGAGGTAGGGAAAACGCTGACTCAAGGCACAAAGAGGGGGTGCTTGACTCAAGATGGATTCCGGATATTGAAGAAAAAATAATAGGTAAGTTTTATTTGTTGGTAAAACTCTCTATTATAACTTTATTATAAGGGTCGTCGATGTGGTTAGGGACCATAATTTCGTTGTTGCTTGATTTTTCGTAAATGTTTACTTATTCTTGACGCCAAAGCAAACAAAAATCAAGACACAGGCCTAAAATCCTGTTAAATCATAACGCCCCAATAAAAAGCAAAACGAACTAAATTTAAACAGTCTTTCAGTTCGCGTCGAACTTGACAAGATAATATCGAGCATAAATAATACTGGTACGAGCTATAAAAGACAATTGATATGTTATGAGTGGCGCATAATATTTATTGTTAGTGGCCTCATCGACACGAACTGCAAGGAGAGGATATAATGCGCAGTGATCGCCCGTAATGTGTGTATGGTGTGAGGTGCCGGGGAAGGATGCTCCACTTGTAGAAATATGGGTTTTGAGGTTAGGAAGTGAAGAGGATAGGTTCATGGAGAATAGAAGGGAGTTTTGGCAGTGCAGAAGATGTCAGATGTCATTTATTGTTGAGAACACAGGTTGAGAATAATTATTGTTGGAAGACTAAAAAGTATGAAGGCTTTTTTTTTATGGAAATTGCAAAATTATTTCAAATACGCAATTAAAATGATTCAACAGAGGACTTCTGACATCTTTTAATGTATCCTTTAGGTAAAATACTGCTAAATAATCTTACTTACCTTTATATTAAAAATAGCTTGATTTGTAACTCTACTTTAACTGTTATTTTTAAATCTACGTTTGCAACAAGTCACTCGGCGCTCCTCTTCACTGATAACTTTAGTGAGAGAAGTAGAGTACCTTCTACTGTGTGACCGTACAGAGGTCCGGTCCCACGGCTCGCTTACTTTATAGGCTTGTCATATCGGTTAATGGCGGCGTGCTCTTTGTCGTGAACCGCGTTTATCAGCTATCGCGACATCACAGCTGATGCCAAATAAACAATGGTAACTCGTATTTAATATTGTTATTGAAAAAGTTTTAGTCTGGAAGTCCAAGGAATTATGTTGGATTTGTCTTAAAAACTTTGCACACTGTTTTAATAATAGCGTGGCTTATAGACTACACTTGTTCATTATAAATTGTTATTTTTTTTTAAATATAGCGATTTAGTTAAATGTGAACTGTCAACCATGTGAAGGTAGAAAAGTAAGTAGAATGATCTAAGTACATGTTGACCTAAATTTCACAGAGAAAAGAGTGATGACTTATTTATCACTTATTTGTCAATGATATCTGATACCATCTGAAAAGCCTATTGCATAATATTATGAAATGATTTAACTTTTTATAACACATGTGACACTAAAAACCATTATAGTATAAACTATAAACCGACTATTTTCAAAGGTGTTTAACATACTGCGACACTTGTAACATATCGTCCATATATCTAGCCGGGTGTTACTATAATTCAACATTGCCAGCAAAAATATAAATCAGGTGCTCCGCTAGAAGTTTCCGTGACCGCGGAATCGTCTTGAACACGTACTAAACTAAACTATAGAGTACTCATGCTATAGAGACAATATTTAATGTTAAATGTGTGGTAGAAAAACTGATGAACCATGTGGCTAGTTGTGTGGTAGAGCACAATAATAAAAAAAAAAATAATAATAAATAATAAAAATCGTTTATTTAGAAACAATACATGATACATACAAAAAAATTTAGACACGACGATCGCCTCAACTAGGAATATACCTGTAAAAATAAGTTATGGGTTTCTTTTTTGATTGAAGTTGTAAGTTAGTGGTAGATACTTCCAGAAATTCCTACTTGTTCTCGATTTGTAAGTATTTTATAAATATTTAATTTCATATAATAAAATATACTGTCACTATCACAATTTTTTGCCTATCTATATCTATATTATGTCCATAGAACCACTTCACATATTTGAAAGAATTTTTATACATACGTAAGTACGTAAAAGCGTATACAATTTTGTGACATGAATGTTGCGATAACACCATATTCACAGAAATGAGCTCATAGAAAATGGAAATTGGAAAATGATGATAAAAACTCTCTGTTCTTGATTACTCTGCAATCAGCGAGTTAGAAAAGTTGTCAGGTGGTGCTGATGTAAGACAGACGTAAAACTTAACTCCCCTGGGTGTGATGCGTCAATACTTTGCATGCCATACTTATCAACCTCTCTTTTCTCTTATTTCTTAGCTGCTGCTCGAATTCAAAGTATGATTTTTCGGTTTTTAACCAGAACGTAAAAAATCGCGGAGTGTTCTCAAATTTGCCTCTTCCCAAATTGATAAAAATATCATTGCATTATAACCAATCTAACGACTAAAGACATAAAGCCTAAAGCCTAGCCCATAAGACAAGCCTAATATTCATAAAGCCGTACGTACGATAGGCGCAGAGTTACCAAACTTTTAAAGTTCGGTTTCTAAATTCCATAATATATTCCATATACACTCGAAAAATGTAATCTTCTTACTATCTTCTACTTCTTTATACTGGCGTAGTCTATCGAAACAATCTAAAGAATGCCTGGAATAAAAAAGGCCTGGAAGAAATCGCTTTTAAGCGATAAGGTCACCTTTTGTACTTCGCATCCATACAGATATATATTAATACTGTACATTGTAATATTAAATGGTGTGGTACAATAAATGATTAAATAAATAAATAAACTGGAATTATTTTTTAAAAACTATGCGATAGTACTTAAGGCCGTGTACGCGGTCCGTGCGCTGTTTGGCTCAAATATGTGATTTTTCAAACCAGATTGTCCATCAACCACTTATCTTACAAACATATGAATTACTAATAATTTTAGGAAATTTTATTGTCTATATAGTTAGTTAAGAGTTTTTTTCAATTAATACAGTATTTGTGAATACCATCAAGGTAACTGAGCCGATGATTACTTGATTTCGCTTTTAGTGTCAATTTCGAAGCTAAAAATATCTGAAATCGCTGACAGATCTAACACACAATTTTTTTTAACTAACTGCAAAAATCCTTATTAAAATAGTTAGTTAAAAGATTTTTTTATTTTGGACTCCTAACTTACGAAATTAAAATCCGAACAATGTGAATTTTTTTAGAAATTATAGTCGACAAAATGATTATTTTCACCAAGATATTTGACTTAGTTTAATATAATTTTTACACATTGCAATAAAAGAACGTCTTACTTATAAGATAAAATTTAAAAAATCAATTAAGGTACCTCTATTATTTTTCTACAATTTTTTTTAAAGTACTATAAAACACTGCGCGCGACCCGATTAAAATCAGTCGGCAGCGAGCCTTTCCAGAGAGAGGACATGTTGCTCGGCGCTCTCCTGTGGACTTATGCTGTTCATAGTAAAAGGATAGCGCAAGCCGCGATCTATCGTAATAGATCGCGGAGATTTTGACTTGCGTTAAATTGAATAAGCCCTCTTAAGTATCTGATGCTCCGTCTTTGTAGTCACTAGTCAGTTGACTTCAAAGTATTGTAAAAGAAAACCGTATGAAACTTCCAAACTAATATTATCACGAATGATCTCTGATGAATGCATCTCAAAATGACCTTTGAGTTCAAGAATTGGAAAAGTTTAGCACAAGGATATTATTCGCACGTTACTGGAAATAAAACCTTATGTACTAGGTATTGAGTTCAGTTTCGATCGTAAATATCTCGAAGTAGGGTGGCAATAAATAACGCGTCGGAATCTAGAGGTGCACGTATCGGTCGCCACTGATAAAAGTCCTCTTACTAGAGATCACTTGCTAGTGCTGTATTTAGCAGTAAAATATCGATAGTCGATAAATATAGAAGAAGATAAAATTATAGAAGAATATTAGAATTGAAATGTAATTATAGAAAATGGAAAAGAACTGTACCCAATGCGAATTAAAATCATTTCTTATATTTTGAATTGCCGACTAAAAATCTTCAACAATAGCAGGCACTTTAATCATTTTATTTCAACGATATAATATCAGATATCCAAATTAATCGCCAACATGGTTTGCCAATTTACAGTGCAGGCGTGACACATTTTGTGTCGACAACTATTGAAAACTTGATAGTTTATAACGCTAATTCTTAGGTACAATTGAATAACAAGGTGTGCTAAAGAACACAGCTATAAATAAATAAGGGGAATTTAAGTTATCGCTCTTTATTATAATATTCATTCAATAGTAATTAAAACACTTTTATTTATTTTATTTATTTATAAGCCATTTTTTGTAAGAAGTGTTTCTAGAGAATCGATATTATGAACTTTACTTTTACAACTATTACCTTATATCGAAATTACACATCCCTTCAAGGAGTCTTAGCGTTCGGAGCACGTTCGGATCAGCTGCGGGCCTTTTGTCTGTTTTCTTTTTAATTACCGCCAATAAATAGCCACTCAGGGACCGCTATTAACTGGGGTCACTACGGCTTTGGGATCGATTGTTTTCAAACGTCAATGGAGTCACAATGGAATGTGTTTTGAGAACATTTCGCCTGATCGTTGTTCATTGAAGGTGGTCGTTTAAACTAAGGGGCCTTATCGTGTTTTTAGGAATGACAGGAATTAGAAGGGTATTGCTAAATCAAAATATTTATTTATACAATGTTGCGATATGTGAATATAAGAGATTGAATTCGTTTTACATCACGTAGAACCGACGTAGACGGGTTTTCAATCAGGGAAACGTCATTTGAGTAGGTGATACTAAGCTTTTATTATATTAACGTAACTACATGGTATAATAAAAGTTTACTATCATCTACTCAATAATCTGAATGCTCGTGATCGAATTTTTTCTATTCTCTATAAATTTATATAAATTTATAATCTGAATGCCTTTAATGAAATATTTAATTTAACGACAAATTTCGTATTCTAGGCAGCATTTCTAGAAACTAGTCAAGGTAAAGTTTTTCTAACATCATGCTATAAAAATAAGAATTTGATATTTAATTTTAAAGCATTAAATTGCTTTATAAACAAGATTTTTTAAAACATAGAACAGAAATTCCATCTTGATATAAAAACTCAAATTGCAGTTTATTTCATAGTGTCGTAACTGAATTGATTTCCTCCACCAAGCCGAACCCAAGCAGAAAATTTCACAAATCTAAAGCAGCAAGCCAATAAAAAACACGTCCAAATGTACATCTCATAAAACACTAGAACGACTAGATATGGCCATTTGTGGGGAGAATGTCCCATCAAAGGGCCAGCATTGGCACATTTGTAATTCGGAAGCATCGCAATGACTCCCCGGCGCTTCGCGTTTGTGTTTTATTGATATTTTAACGTTGGAATGATTTCCGTGGTCGTACGACTCTCCAGAGGCAAGCCGTTAGTATTGATGGTAGTAGTGACGGACTCGGAATATGTTTTGGCTTTTAAAATTGACAAAAACTAGCCAAAAGGATAAATTAATAAAGGAAAAAAAAATATCATATTATGAACTTAGCGATGCTTTTACCAGCCTAACTCACGTTTCAATTTAGCTTACTTGAGTTACTTTGCACGAATATATCTGCTTATTTTGTTACATTAAATTGGAAATCAATGCTTGAGTTACGAATTATAAAATATTTATTTAGTAAGTAAGTAAGTAGTTACTTCGTTACAATATTTTTATTTTTTAATATTACCATTTTCAAATAATGCTTAAATTAAAATGCCATGCACGTTAACATATTATATGTTTATTTCTTTTTTTATTAAAATTAACCAACATACTACCATACTAATACTCATGGATATCTTTATGAAACCAGTAAAAAAAGAAAATACTAGTTAAATCTTTATTTTAAAATAGTTCGTCCCTGGTTTTGTGGGACATACGGACCAGTGATTGAAGTGGGCCATATCATATTATGATCACCGGTAAGATCTACCGGTACCTCTTAGAGTAAAAATTTTACGATAACGGTCGCGTACACTCTGCCTTCTTTAATCTTTGCTGTTTATTGACTCGGATGTGTCGATTTATTCCTATTTTATTTTGGAATGTGTATTTGGAATAGTTTTCATAGGTAAATGTTTAGCGAAATAGCAAGAATATGTGATTGATGTATGATAATGATTTTTTTTTAAGACTTGGACTAGTTTCAAAGACATCGTCATATTAAATCATGAGACAAATATAAACACTGAAGTTATGTCCTTTTCAATACCAGCAGGATTTAATTAAAATATGTTTCTAATGAAATTATATTACCTATGGAACGGATGATTCAACGTAGTGAAAATTATACGTTTATAAGTTTAAGTTAAATGTAATTTTGTTTAATGAAAATTCCTCTTTGGAATGCTAAATCAGAATACAATTTAAATAAAAGAGTCTTTTAAATACAAAGTTCAGATAAATTATACCCAAGTAACAAGTTACTTTCTTTCAAATAGATCTTTTTACAACCAGTATATATTTACAATGAGACTAGAAGCACTCATAATTCCTTAGAAATACATATAAAAATAATACTATTTATAACTGATCAAGCACCGCACGACACCGATATCCAACACGACAATATTTTACGCGCCAAAAGGAAAAAGTTGAACATGAGCTTGCAGATAGTGTATCGTAACTCGATAAAGTGCTGTCGTTTACCTTTATTTGTCACCGGCTTGCTGATAACTTGATAAGGGCATATTTAGCACGTCTTACCGGTTCAGTTTAAAAAGGCTTCAGTTAAAAAGTGGTGCTGAGTTTAAGAGAGGAAGGATGGTTAGGGACCTTGATAATAATGATTTTATTGAAGGTTCATTTATTGGAGGTTGCTTACCGGTTCATGTCGAAATTTAAGGGAATTCACATAAAAGTGGTGCTGAGTTTAAGAGAGGAAGGATGGTTAGGAACCTTGAAAGTATATAGTGCCATTGAATGAAAAAATATATAGAAGTAATGTAGAACAACTAAAATAACGAATAAAGATATTATTCAACGAAACTTTACGAATTAATTCAAGGATAAAATTATTTCATTTTAGTACCTACTAAATAGTAAATACTAAAAAATGAATGTAATATTTTATACATTTTTTTTTATTTCCACTAAAACATTTTTTTAGAAGTGTAAAACAAGCAAGTTTAAATACCCAACGCAACGTTACACACTATAATATTATTAGTTCTTTCGTAGAGTTGTATTGGATATAAATGATCAGGGCTGCTACCTATAAATTAATTGCTGTTTACTTTGTCATTTTATACAAAAGCTAATAAATGATAACTATGACGCGAATCGTTTAAGATGAACAATAAGGTATACATATATATTATATATAATATATACTTAATATGTTTAAAAGGGAACTTTTTTACAAAAGTAAAGGGTTTTTGTATACCACTTTAAGTTGCTACTCTTTCTAAAACATTAATTTAATTGTTATTTTCTGTAGTTAAATTATAGTATACAATCGCACACAGGCACACTCAATACTAAGTGTACAAATTTTTCACTGCCCATATTTTAACGAAGTTTATGGAAGCAGTAGAAAGCGATACACTATACAGTATCAAGAATCGCGAATGTTATGTTTTTGTCACCGGCATAGATAAGGAACTATCGCGGTCTGAGTGGGCATCCTTGTAGGACACCGAGTGCTTTACCTCGCCGGCCTTCGATTTATAGCGCTCCTGTCTGATAACTTGATAGATGTAAGCTAGCCATTATTGGGATTTAATTTTAAGGAGAACAATAGTGTGGGTAATTTAGTGTTTATTTACAGAGATAACGTTTGCGAGCTGATTTTGTCCTTCAATGTTATCTTGCTAAAAGTTAAATAGTTTACGGTTTGTATAACGAGTTTTGACGCAAATTATGACTGAAATTGATTGATATTTAGTACCTAATACAGAAATATTACTGTGACAACAGAATAGCAGCACTAAGTGCACATGTACTTCGTGTAGGTAATTAATATCTATGTTAATTTCCTTGTTTCTTATTAAATACTAGCTTCCGCCCGCGACTCCGTCCGCGCGGATGTCGGTCTTCGCGTGGATGGTTTATTTCTCCATTTTGAGTAACTCTGACAATTAAACATCTTATAAATATCTATTGGACCCAAATACGGCTAGGCCTATAATAATACGCAACGTGTGTTCGCGGTTCTACAGAACAACGTCTATAAAACTGAAAAGTTAAGATTAATTTTTTTCTACGTATTTTTCCAGGATAAAAAGTATCCTATTTTACGCCCAGGATAATAAGGTATAATTATACCAAGTTTCATCGAAATCGAACCGTTAGTTTTCACGTGATGCCTTCACATACAGACAGACAGGCAGACAGACAGACAGACAGACAGACAGACAGACAAAAATTTTTTTAATCACATATTTGGGTTTGGTATCGATCCAGTAACACCCCCTGGTATTTATTTTTTCAATATTTTCAATGTACAGAATTGACCCTTCTACAGATTTATTATATGTATAGATGAATATAATGTATTTAAGTTAAGACAGCCAAATAAATACCAAACATTCCTTGACCGTTCAACAAAAAACAAAGGTTCGCAATTAGTCAATAGGGGAGGTGCGGTAAGTACGGGTATAACAAGTTATTTGGCAGTGCCATTCTGTTGCCGTGTTTATTATCCCTGTCCCCAACTAATTTATAGCAGCCCTCAGCGCCCTCTGATGGATCACCTAATTTAACATTAAGGTGTTCGTGCTAGCGATGGTCAGTCATAATTTTTCGGCTGCCACCTATTGTTTCTGGAACGCTATTAACGTGACGTATGTTGTTGTGGATACAGTTGCTCGTGTGTTGGGAGTATGTGTGCGACATACACAATATGTACTAAGATTACAATTATTAAGCACATATTGTAAAACAAATATTGATGTATATTTTAACAACTTAGATAGGTAATATTGTATCGCGAATATGCAAGTACGAGTATGAATAATGAATATAAAATAAGCATGATCCTTCGCAATGATTTACTTTAAATTACATTGTGTTTTTGAATAATTAATCGACAATAAGATGAAATATACTAATACCCTTAAAAATTATTGAATTATCAGCAATCATCGTAACAGGAGGTCATCTTAAATATTGCAAATATAGAGCCAATATGAATTTTTTTACAAAACAAAACACTAAAGACTTAAACTTTTGTTTTGTTAAAATGACTTATATGATCATGTAATGATATAAATATTGTTTTGTTTACGATATAAAGGGTGGGTAATTACTTGGAAGGACAATCGGCGCCCCGGGGGCGTGTGGGCGACGTTTGACATATTAAGAGAGTTTCCTTATAGAAATATTGATTTTTAAATTGTTAAAGCAATATTGGCTTTCGTTGTAATGTATGAGTAATGATTAATTACCTGTTTTGATTCATTTACCGGTAAAAGCGCAGCTTTATAAACGACCCGCAAATCGTTATTCACGGGTCGTATTCGAAATATAATTAATGATATTATTTTTGAATCTACGTTTCTAAAATCGATGCCAGGTTTTTTTAATATTAATGGTAGGCATTTAAATTGAAGTAAGTAAATGTAGTCTGAAATAAAGTAGGTATAAATATGTAAGGTAGGTAATATCTTTTATTTTAAAATAATTTCTATTTTTATTTTTGCTCTACATCTCGTTTCACGCAATGCCGAAAGTGGAAAAATAATTACAAATTGCCTGGTATCGTTTGTCGTTTTGTTATTTAACTGACGTATAAGTAAAACTAATTACAACGTGACAAGCGACTGTCCATCTGGGGTCAGACCCTTAATGAGTTCTCTACCTTAATTACCTCGAACTCGAAATCTTATTAACTCATTAATAAGTATGTCAGAGTTCTAGATTGAAAGATTTGTGAGATGTAACTATGATTCGTAAGTCGTAATTCATTTGTTGTTACGTCGAGTTAGAAACACGGTGATGAATTTTCTGTAGTGGTCATGTAGTGGTGTAGTATTTTGTATAAATTATAAATATCACATTACAGTTTGGTTATACAATATGAAAACATAAAATAGCTTTCGTTTCGGATCTTTCCAATCTTTCCAGTGCAACAATATTATGTGGATAAAATTTATAGATTCCATCAATAATTTTATATTGTTTTATACGACCGATATAATTAATTCCATCCATTTAACATTCTTAATAGCTATACAGAAGATATTAATCATTTAGCAGTCGTTTAACCATGCAAATTTAATCACCAGTGTCAAGTGACCGTCCGTAAATTATTTGTTTAAATTTAGAGCAGGTCCAGCTAAACGTTCGCGTCGTCAATAAGTAATATGCGTCCAATTTGGATAGGTCTCCCCCGTCTCCTTGATGGCGTACAGTTGTCGATCTTGGCGGTGTATCGCCGAAGGTTTGGTGGAGCTTCGTAAAATGGTCGGTTGTTAATATTGGTCAGACGGTCCAGTGACAAATGTTTATGAGTTTGTCACTTGGAGCGGGCGCAAGGGACACACTTTTGTTTCCCGAAGCTGCCCGGGGGGCTGCGGAATGAGTTTCGAAGAGTTTAATGAACTGCCCGAGATTAATGGCCGAGTATTGATTGAGAATTTGCGAGCCATTGTTTTGGTGCGTGTGATGTCAGTGGAATTTCGTATGGTGAATTCGTTTTGGTAGTTACCTATGTATATAAATTGCTTTTATAGTATGTTGAATATGTTATTTTAAGCTAGATCGATTTGACTTTTGCCTTTGTTTCTGTAAAATATAAATTATAAATGCTTATCAATATGAATAATAATAATTAAATATGTATTCATTCCCATAGTTTGATTTATGGGTGAACAGTTTAATTATTTCTTTTATAAATTACAATAAAAAATACTGAGGTAAGTATGTAGTTTTACTAGCCTATGATGAAGCAACTGTTAATTTATATTCACGTTTTTTCACTGCTTTTTCGCAGACGTAAATATAAATTGTGCAGATTCTGCAAACTCGAGATATATCCAATTTCAAAGGAACAAGAATGTGTCCTTGCAAAAACCAATACGTCATAAATGTTCTGACATAAACAGAAGACAGCTCATCTGCCGTGTATTGTATAAATAAAATAATTAAGAGTGGACAAGAAACTCGTTAGCAAGGCCCGTGGAAGTGTGGTCGAAATAACAAAAGTATTGATGTGTTGTAAGAACGCAATAAACTAGCGAATGACATTACTGCCTACGTGCTGCTGTAGTGCGGCTATGAAACACGAGGCTTTGGTGTATGACGGATGTCTTAAATAGAATTTTCGGGTATAGTGGTACAAATATAATATACCTACTTACCAACTCTATATTTTCTGTGTCAGCAGTTGAAGGATATTATGTTTGATTCAAAATGTACCTAATTGTACGTTTGATGATTTCATTGAAATATTATGTTGTCTTATGATGGAGAAAATAAAATCGAAGATAATATAGAGCATTATAAAATAGAGCTTTTTAATCAAAAAAATATTGTTCTTACAAAATGAGCATATTTTCATCTTCTGAGCGTCTTGATTTTAAAAATAAAATACATTTATTATGTAACATCAAATTTCATGATGATTTATCATAGTACTGCGTTGTAGCGTTCCAGTGTGTTTATGGAAATAAGTAAGTGGTACACATAAATACTAGTTACTACATTATATCAAAGTTCACCAAATCTCACTTTGCCTGGCCTCAAGCATAGAACGCAGTAACCGACCATCATTCTCTCGTGAGGCTCCCGACGCACGCACCTAATTAACCAATGTCCACCTCATTGCTATATAGATCTGGAAGAGATTTGCGCAAATGTTAGTGAATAATTATGTTTTGGAAAAGGAACGAGAATCGTCTGAAGACTAAAACAATTTAAAGTAAGTAGCAAATATCAATCAGTACATTTTTTTTAATCATCTTCGATTAATCATCATCATTCTGGTTAATTACTCACATAAATAATTTGAAGTGTTAAAATTTTGTCTGGCCTAAGCTAAAGGTTCTGTATATAAATTAATTTGGCTGAATTTTCAATTCGACATTGTGGCGACCTTATAAACATAGAGACATGAACTTTCGTAATCCCCTGTACCTATATATCTCTCTACCTTTCGATCAGAAACATGACTTTTCTAGAACCCCCGAACCTTCCAGAACCTTCTAGAACTCTATACACGTCAAGTTGGTCGCGCCCTGCCAATATGCGCTCTTCATTAGTGGGTCTCCCAAACGAGCCTAGAGACAGGGGTCACTTATTGTGCCCATTCGGCGCGCCATTTTGTTCAACACCAAACGATCTGGTAAGTGGAATTTGACGACTGACGTAATCTAGCTGCAGATTGAGTTCCGTTTTTGTTTTAGTTGAGTGTTGTTGGTTGTTCTTGGTTTAATTGCTACTGTCTTATTCTTGGAGGTAATGAAGTTATGTTATCTTTTAAGGATATATATTTTGATTCATAACTTGACTTTTATAACAAGTCTCCAGGCAGGTAAGTTATCTATAGGTACTAAAATTATAATGCTGAAGAGTTTGTTTGTTTGAACGCACTAATCTCAGGAACTACTGGTCTGATTTGAAAAATTATTTCGGTGCTTAAAAAAATTATTTCGGTGTTTTGTGCTAAACCCATTTAGCGAGGAAGGCACGAAGGCAGGCATCATCACGCTTAGACCATCAGGAGTGGAGCAATGCGAGTGAAACCGCGCAGAACAGCTAGTGGTAGTTTATGTTGACAGACATAAAACAATTTAATAATTTTCAGATAGGTCACCACACGTACTAAATTTATTCATTATCTTGGAATAAATAAATTTCAAACTCTCTACTGAAATTTCTACTCAATCCAGATAAATGATAGATCTACCAAGTGCATTTATTGTAGCTATATTTAAGACGAATGTCAAACGGTGCATCACAAATCAAAACAATCAAAACAGCACTATTTCCCCCGCTAATTCTTGCTATCGTCGCGACATCCGACGGGGATGGCCACGTCATTTCCTGTTCCTGGAGGATGCGGTTTAACCGAGCGTGCATCACACATTGCGTGATAAATCGACTGGCTAATACGGCTAGGTTTATTTATCTGTGGCTCTGTGCGATTCGATGGATTGTCGCTGGAATGTCAACGTTTGAATTTAGAATGTTGTTTTTTTTTTAAAGGGGAAGGCAAAGACTTTTCTGAGAAGTGTAGTTGCCAGTTTGATATATTTGAAGTCCAATTAATATAATGTTTGTTAATTAAGTTAACAATTTATTAGCAAATAATAATTTTAGTCCCATCAAGTACGGTGCGGTACGGGAACAAATCTATGTTACACATTACAATAGAAACTGAAAATATTATTTCAGCTTATACCGTTGTTTCACCCATACCATTTTTGTTTTCAAATTCAATGTATTATAATTAATTTGCAACCACGGAACGAAAACATCAAAACAAAGACAAAGAAAGTTATGAGTTATTTCACAATATGGCGGGTGAAATATGATATTGTGTAAAGTTGTGAAAATTCCCGCTTTCTGAAACTCCACGACATTTGCGGGATACCGACTTTGAAAAGAAGTCCTTTAATGTTTGTTCACTGTGTTGATGGGTATTCCCTGTAAGGCCATTGTTTTTGGTTTCTTTTATGTAAAAGTTAGGTAAAAATAAAGTAAAATAATGTTTTCGTATTCATCAATAAAGATAGAGTCGATATTCGATATAAAAAATAAAACAATATTCATACAGTTTTCTAATATCATGAATAGGTTTTGCTAATATAAATATATCGTCAATTACAACGATTATTCACATTGGTTTAAAAAATAAATTTATGAACGTAATTAGGTAATAAGTACCTAATTATTATATTTATTTCTTAATTCAAAATTAAAGAAAGCTTATGGCTACGACAAATATGTGTAGGTACTATCTCAAAAACTTCATTAACTTGATACTCATATCTCATTCATGTATCAATGCAAAATAAATCATAAATCCACAATCATTACCGCGACTATGCCCTTTAGTCGTGTCGAGCGAATATTGGATGTTAGAATGTACCGGGAAACAAGACCTCCTGTCGCGGAGATGAATCCATAACCACGTGATACTACCTCCAGGATCACCCTCACAAAGTTATCAAAACATTTATACAACATACAAACTTTATTGCTAAGCGAATTTCAACTCTATTGACTTACAAATAAGGGTGGGATATTTCAGCGTTTTTAGATGGTAAGCAAAATGAATTCATCAAAGCTTTTTGGTATTTTAATATAGCGGACAGAGGTATCGTGTTTTGCGACGTTGTTTTATTAATTTATGGTTTCGGTTTAGTGTAAATTAGTGTCTCGTATATTGTGTTTACATTGGTTTTGAATATTTTGTTATACTTTGTACGATTGATCGAATGTGCCGAAGTATTAAATAAAGTGGTAAATGTTCAGCTCTACAATATCTTTAATTCTTTATAATAATATTAAATAAGCACAGTATTTAAACAAGATTTGTTTTTTAAGTCTCACAAACAAATAAAGATATTTTATATCTTTCATACTCTCATCTCACCTCCTTTGGTTAACTAAATTTGCAATTTTTACACTGTAACACCTAATCATTTAAAATTTTATGAATGTAAAGCGGGATGTATATTTGATATTTCCTGTACAGATCACAATGTACCAAAAAATATAAAAAGAATTACTTTTTGTTCTCGTTTCCTTATTTACTTTCCTCATGAGGGACACGTCAACTCATCAGCTATCGTCTCACATGATTTACGATCACAAATCACGATTCCTTCCCGTTAAATCTACCGTGTGACGTCCCTTCGTGAAACTCGATTGAAAACACCCATTTTCTTGTCGAGTGCCTTAAGTAATGTTTTTTAAGGACTTCCGATCCTTTTGGCGGTTAGGAGGATTTTACATTGAACTTGTATTAAATTACTTATACAATATATTTATACAATAGTTGTGGTTAATATGTGTAAAGAAAAGTATGTTTCACATTGCGATTGTCAATCTCTTTAATAGATTAATTTCTTTATAATCAGAAAAATATTGGAAAATTAAACTACGTAACAAGAGTCAAAAGTTACTAGGAGGCCCTTACTCCATATTGTATAAAATTAAAAAGGGTAAATAAACTATTTTTTTTATTTTTAAAAGTTTTAAGAGTAAAACACATAAGATACTATCTTATCTGTTTATTGTGTGTGTGTTAGTTTCATTAAGAATGTGAAATATTAAAAATACATACAAGAATGTACTTATAGTGCGTCGTGGTTCTGAAGATATACAATTTTTATTCCTATAATAAAACCTAGTGTGTACACTTCTTAAAGAGTTTCTCAATAAAACGATTAGGATGTGTGTCACGGTCTCCGAGGCCACATTTCAAGAAAAACGAGAGGGTCAGATCACAGATATACGAGTATCCTTTAAATTGCCGCTCGGGAAATTTGTGGCCACTTCAAATCTAATTGAAAAATTCCCTTTGATATTTCGATACTTTTAAGGGTATTGAAAATACGTTTACCAACACGTATCAGGTTTCAATTGGACGTTATGAGTGTAAAATTTATTCGGAGGTCCATTGCATTTTTATTATATTTATATAATAGAGTATCAATGCTGATACGTTGATATGAGTTGTGTTTTTAACATTCCAATATGTAATTGAAATGTTTTCAACTGACACATCCATTTGACGAATCCAACGAATCGATAAATAGACACAAACGCAAATTGAAAAGAGCAATTTTGATTTCGTAAAAAGGTAAAAACCTCTCTCATTTCACAGAGAGCCCTTACAAAAGATCACCCACGTTAACTATGAATGGCCAAAAACAAGCTCGCCATGGACACGAATGGAAATTAAAAAAAGCATTCTAGAACGGAAATACGAATTGAATTTAAGTACATTTTAAATTTCGAACCCCTGGCTTTGACTTCGAAATAAAAGGATAGTCGCATTCGAATGCGAGTGCTTTTTGATCTCATTGGCGTGGCACGTTCCCTTAACGGCTGTAGCAGTTGCGGGGCATGCGACTAAATGGATTATTTTCTTCGTGTGTTCTTTTTTCAAACAATTTTCGGATCTGTTCCGTCCTGGTTTCGTTATACATGTGATGTCTATTGACTCATATTGTCACTTATATTGAGGGGTGTAAAGTTTATTTTCGTTTGGGCTACGTGCAATTTTCAAACGTGTTGCGATCTAACCGATGCGTTCCTTTGTATTTCTAACCATTTTAAATGGAGCTCTGTTGGTGGATGCGTTTCGAAGATGGAAAATGAGGGAGTCGCTAGAAGATGGTTGATTTTAAACTGGTGGGGTACAAAAGAGGAAACAAAAGGTTGACAAGGACGAGTGATTGGATTATGGAGGGTTGACTTTACGGTCACCGTGCAATTTGTAAATTGACTTTGGCAATCTGTTTATATGCGTATTGCGGTTAGCTTATCTTGATTGTCGCATTGAGCGCCTGTTTTTCTTTTTTATGTGAAACGAAGTGGCTGTATTTTGCTTTGAATTTTCGTTATATTTTTTATACTCTATTGTCTCTATAAACGTTGGATGATAACGATAATAAAAATAAATGTGTGTTAATTCTGCTGTTTATTAGATCTTAGTTATTTATAATTTGCTTTTTGTTATTATTGTACAGCCTTTTATAAACGCTGAGAATATATTACCTACCTACAGGTTTAAACATAAAACTAAAGGTTTCAGGAATGTTTGCAGGAAATAAAGGCAAATGCTAAGAGCTTCAGCTCATTCTGTGATTGTAGGTACATACTGAATGTACACAACATAGTGAAATAAAATATAAGAAGATTACATTTAAAGTCACTTTGTCTATTGAATGTATTAAATGTACGGTATAATATTATTATATTGAGACTACTTAACATTTGAGTGACGAAAATGATTTCGTTTTCTATACATTAGAATTATGCGGTTTGAGAAAAATCCTTATTTTCATAAATGGTGATTTTATTAGGTACTTCATCTATTTCCTTCTTTACTAACAGCACTAACAGGAATTATTTTGCTCAATTTCAAAAAAGTTTCGTAGATACCATATATGGCAATAAACAGATGCTAATGCATTTTCAAGAATTATTTCTTAGTCCATTTCAAAACTGTTAAGTCATTCTCATATCATACAATCGTAATAACATCCCCATTTCGTCCCCACGGGCCATGGGGCGAAGTTTGCATTAAAAATAGAAAGTTCGTATGTTTGGCCGCATTAGCACAAGAATGAGTCGATCCGTCATCGAATGACTACTGATTTATTTTAATGGAGATATACTTTTGATACGGTTATTCGTGGTTGGGATTGTGAATTTGGTACTGTTTGTGTTTTAAACTGATTCTCTATGCTTTAAGGTGATACAGTGTTATATCATTTATAAGAACCTCTAGCATGAATGCTGTTGAGTAAAATATGAAGTATGCTCTCCGCTCTATGTTTCATTTTTCAATCGAGCATAATTTTAAGAATTTATATTGATGTTTTACTATTTTGGACAGGAACGGAATATCGAAGTTTCCGCTATACTTTGACCATGCATGCTTTGCATGCTTTGGACCCGGCTATCCTGTAATCTCATTAAATCAACTCAACCATAAAAGAAATATCAAAATTACGGTATATGACACTGTATAAATGTCATTAACAACTTTATAGAGCCAGAAAATATCATTAAAAAATAAATTTACAGGAGGTACAATATTATTGCTCGGATTTATCATATTTTCTTAGAAATGCATATTACTTGGCAAAATATTATTGGTCGGTTTATCATACTTATTTTCTAAGAATAGATACATAAACTAATTAATATATAAGGTCTGTATCAAATACAGTAACATAACCACGTCTGTACGAACGGACTCTATCAATCACTTATGGAAACCTATCAGGGCACATCCATTATGCAGGAGATAAGTTGTACAATACTCGTGGAGTTATCAGACCCTTGGAGGAATGGACGACATTAGCTTACTGCGGTATTAATGGTGGACTTCTAAATGTAGTGCGGTTTCAAGATATCCTTAATTTTATAAGAATACAACTACATTTTACTTTATCCTAGGATAAATTAAAATGTAGTTGTAGAGTTTTCTCTAAATATTACGAGTTATTCGTAGAGTTATCTCTAAATATTTCGACGTTATAAACTTATAATATAGTTGTTTTCTCTTAAGTTTTTGAATATAGTTTTAATTGCGATTCGAAGGTTCTTGTAAATGGTTAGAAACAGTTCGACCAACGGGTGATTTTGATATAGGGACGATAAATTAGCATATAAAAACGATAAAAATAAATTATAACACAGGGACAAACTGTTTAGTGACTATTTATTTTGAGGAAATAAATAACTTGGTTATCAACAAGTTACAAAACCTTCCTACAAAGATGAGTTCTACCAATTTATATATCTGCATTACAACAGTACGATAAAAGTACACTAAACAACTACTAAGTTGGTAAACACAATGGACATATGTTACAAGTACAAACCTTTACCCTTCGTCTGGGGTCGTGCCCCGTGTGATGAAATGCGACAATCTAAATGACATGTGACAACCGTCACACTTTGTTGTGTGATACATACAGATGTTAAATTTGATGAGCAATTTTAAAGTTATTTTTAAGACAAATTTTTTAGGCACATTGAGTGTACAATTTCAAGGTCCTATCATGTCAACTGGCAACACCGTCACGTCATGAAATAAGGCGAAGATTTTGGTACCTTTGAATCTTGCCAAAGAAGTTTCACTTCTGACACGTGTGTTCGGCAAACATGCTCTTTTAATTTATTGATTGAGAGATTATAAGTTATATTGTGAAATAATTAAACATTCTCATTTATGAAGTTATAATAGCTTACTTACATCACTATAATGAAATAATGGTTTAGTTGAGTGTTTGGACAACATTAAGGAATATGTCTTCTTTGAAGTTAATAGTATCGACTTTTCATATTGTAAAGTATCCTTTTCCTTTAATTACATCAGAAGTTTTATATTTTTTGTTACTGATATTTCTTGTAATATTTTATCATTATATTTTCTATTTAAACTCAAATACAGTGTTAGCATGTTTCAAGCGCTGTGTGTCATAGAAGGACCCTCACAGAGGGGATTGCCCGCCCTCTGGGGACTCCGGCCGTCTGGTCGTCTTGGCTTAGAGAAAGATTGCGATGCTGTGAAAATCACTCTTTAAGGCATTAACCTTTTGTTCTTGTGTGCGACCGTTTTACTACGTTTTAATGTTTTTTTATGCGTAAATAGAAATAAATGTTGAACGTTTATGTCATTTAAGCAAAGTGTAATATAATTTACTAATTAAGTTAAGGAAAGTTTTTTTTAACGTTGGGAAATGTATTTACGCATGGCCCTCTACAGTTTTAATAAACCTGATTTAAATGAAGGCAGAACCTTATAATTTGATTAACAATTTTTCATAAGATCAACGAACATAGAGCAATATACTTAACTATAAATTTCCGTATATACGTATTTCTTGGTTTCCCTTATATTTGGTTTAGTTTTTATTCATGGAAACATGTTACATTAACACACAATGTTACATATTTTGAATAAACATACGTAGAAGAAGAATTTTAGCGTTACATGCGAATATTAGCACTAATACATGATCATATGCATATTAACTGCCATTAACCTGCTTCTTCAAGGTGTGCATTTTATTGAACAACGCAAGGACCCGTAATTTCCATTCGGTTTCGTATTGCACCAAATAATATCTGCATTAGCATACAAAATGCGCTCTTCCACGCTAATTACAAGTTGTGGCTTCCGAAATTTCGCAAATCATATTATTATTCTAATGTCCGAACCATTGTTGCCTTCGTGTTGCTATTATACCAACTTCGACATTTGGACCGGATGTCCTATTAAAATAATCGCCGAATTTCAATAAACGACTATTATTTTCAGTAGTGTTTTGGAGAAATTTAGATGGATCTGGTGGTATTGATACTTTTTAGGTTAGGTCGAAATATGTGTTCATGTATTTTCATTATTTTAATGGTAAAGAACAGCCAAGTTTAGTAAACAGGAATTTTTACCCAAGTCACACGTAATTTCGAATCAGGCTAGGGTTCAAACGCTTCCTTATCCTTATCAATCAAATCTCCAAATACCATTGTGTGATCATATAAATATAGAAAAAAAAAGAAGGAATACTTTGACAATCCTAATGCAATTTGTAAGAGAATTTGTAGATTTGAATTTTTTTGTTCATAACACTATTTCCATAATTATTCTATTATTGTCTTAACAATTCTCAATGCAAAGAAGTCGATCCAATGTTCTATAAAAATAAATCATACAATTACCTAATACGGTTTATTTTAAGCTAAGTATCAAAACTCGTTCGTCCATCTATACAGCAAATGAAATGTTCTGGGCTACCTGTTTTACGCCTGCAGGTTATGTTTTGTTGTGTCTGGAGTCATGGGTTGCATGCTGAATTACATTTGGTTGATTTAGATGAAGATGGGGATCTTAAGGATATATTATATGTGTATATGTATAGTAAATACATATTGATTAATGTTCTATCTATACTATAATATTTTAGAGCTGAAGGGTTTGTTCGTTTGAACGCGCTGATCTCAGGAACTACTAGTCCGAGTTAAAAAATTATTTCGGTGTTAGATAGACCATTTATCGAGGAATGCTATAGGCTATATATGTATCATTACGCTAAGACCAAACAGGAGCGGAGTTAACTAGTTGAACAATATTTTTACGTGTATCAAAAATCTTGTAACGATAACCTTATTGATATACATTGGCTTTTTTGCCGGCATTTATTATTAGATATTTAACTACGGATTAAATATAATGCAACTGTAAGGGTAAGTTAAAAGTTAAAACAATAGCTGTTCACAGCATCACAAATTATACTCAATAAGAATGGAAAACTCATCATAATTTTCTAATACCTCAAAATTGCAAAACGAGGGCCAAATACCACGACCGAAAGCATTAGTTAATTAAAAATCGTATCGGCCGCTTTCCATTGAACATCTTGTATTGCAACCCTTCCGGAGGTCAAGCCTCTCGGGACTCGCGATTGGTATTCTTTATTGGACCCGTGGAGGTACGGTGCATTTAGTCGCGATTTTTTAATAATATAATAAAATGAAGAAAATTTGTGCAGAAAAACATTGCCGCTCTGGTTTGGTTGTGAGGACATGATAGTGGCAGTAATGTACAAGACGAAATATTACAAGGAATTATCATAAAACGAAAACTAACTACTAAAATTATATAAGCAGAAAAGAGAAACATAAGTAGGTATCATAACTTTACAGTGGTGTACCTATACGGGGATAAATAATAATATTTTCTGCGAGACAGATCTATTAAAACTGCCTTTTATCTCGTCTGCATTCATCCTCATAATTATACACTGTATTTGTAAACCCCAAAATGTATATATAATATGCACCAACAATAGGAGCACATCTCTGTAATACATTCAAGATTATTTCAAGTGAATTCATAATTTATCAACTAACAATGCGATACGCTACACTTGAAACAAACAGCGTTAAAAATAAAACAAAAAAAAGCGCCTACTGGTATATTTATAACAATATTACGATGTTGAAGTTTGCTTTTCATTTTTAACCATACTGTTTTTCCACGAAAATAGTTTCATTTACATAAATATATTTTATGAAACAAAACTTTAACTCTTTTTCATGCATTTTTTCATTCATTAAGGCTTGTTTTCATTGTAACAATATTTTAAGCAGATCTGCAAAATACATATAAATACTAGCTTATGATATCAATAACTAATATCTATGTTATTTTAATAAACATTTCATAAGATAAATCGCTTTAAATTCCAATGTACCCTTACCTCCAACAGTAAACAACTCCTCAGTTGTTCCTCAGTAATTGGCGAAATATCGTCCGATATCTGACGCTAAATATTTTTCCTTGAAAATGATTGCAATCCGTATAGGGTCATCCTTTGTATCATTTTCTATCTCTTCCAATTCATTTTTTAGTGTTAGTAGGTAAATTACTTACAGCTGAGCTGAATTAAGACTGGAATTTAAGTGTAAAATTGTAAATTACCAAACTTATTCAGTGGAATAGGTAGGTACACTATATGATGAATTTTATTTATTGAAAATATGGAGAATTTTTAGTTGAGATTTTCAACATGTTTGAATAGTGACCCATTTTTTCGGTCAATTACAAGATTTGTATACTTATATAACCTCGTGACAAACACACAAAACACATTTTTACCTCTATACCAAATAAATCACGTACCCACGTTATAATTAATATCGAACTTAATCAAGGTTACAATAGATCAATGAACTCTGAACATTTCATTAAACATATTCTCGAAAGTGGTTACTTTTAACGTTAATAACATCAAAGAGTAGGTACGTAAATCCCGTATCAACATACATTGTCATAATGTACTGTTTGTCTGTTTGTGCACGTCAAACTGTGTTTTGTTTGAACGGAAATAGAACGCTTTGTGGCTAATGTTATTTAATAACTTTATGATTTTCTAATAAGTGCTGTATTTCGTTGTTGGAACAATGTGTCGATTTTGTAAATGTTTTTATTGGAGATCTAAAGATCTTATGAATACTTGTGATCTAGATTTTGGACTGTAGAATAATTGTAAGGTAGAAGAGGTAATTAACGCCCGCCTAACAAAAATCTAATTTTTTATTTATTATAACTACTTTAAAGCACATAAACAGACGACGAGTAGGTTTGATATTTCTTTCTAAACCGAAAAATACCAATTAAAACGTGAAACTATTTATGTTTCATGACATAAAGATATCTTTTTAAAAACCTTTTCTTGGGCGTTTATAGAAATACTGTGTTAAATAGCGCCCGTTGATGAAAGAAAATTGTGTATGTCTAAAATACGTTCTTATAGAATTTCTGCTAAGTAAAATATAAAAAGCACGTTATAAAATTTCTTAATTAAAAATAAAAGAAGCTCAAGAAAGAAAATTTAGTATTAAAACTATAAAATTCATAACTCACATAAAGTGACTTGTTTCTTCAAGTTGTAACGATTTTATACTTTTTTATTTTAGTTTAACTAATCAACGTTAATATTAGTAATCTTCTACCATACTTTAAACAAAAAAAAAACTAATTTAACGCCCCAAGGTCCGTTTACTGGGCGTTATTACGCGACTGGACGTTATTGACATTTTTTTTAAATTTTGAAGTAATTAAGTAAATCATTTTGAAAATATTTACAGAATAAGAAGTGTGGTTATGTATATTACTGCCAAAGTATAAAATAATCCAAGAAATAACTCAAAAACAACTGAAAACTTATAGTTTCGTTAGAAGAAATTTTTATAACAGCCAGTGCACGTCTAACGCTCTTGAAACGAAAGCTGCTACTGGCAAAGATGGCGACTCCAGACTTACGCAACCGCGCTAGGCGCGTTCCTATTGGTGCAATTCATTTGTGCGTGAGGTACGATGCGGGTCTATTGAATATAAGTGGGTTTTTTGAAGTTCGGGCGTTATTTAACAGAGGGCGTTAATTGACACACCTACCTTAGTCTAAATTAACTGCTTCATTACTATATAATATTATTTACAGTTGAATTTGCAGCTGGTAACTTTAGCTTTATAATGTTAACATGTTTGAAGTATGTTTAGTTTAGCTTTTAAATCAAATCATAATTTTATTGTGCGTCAAACTAGACAGATATACAAATAAAAGACAGACATCATTGACCACAGTAAAGATATCTTGAATTAAAATAATTTTAATTTCACATAAAAAATCTGATTGTATCTATATTCAATTTGGTACAGAGGTCACAGATACATAGATATAGTTTGGATTAGCACATCGGCTCCTTTCTATCTGGGTACCACGTGAAATGAAATATAAAAATACTACATAAAATAATATAGAAACACATAAAAACAATTACAGAACAAGAAGCATCGTGTAAAGCAATGAAAATACAATAGAAAATTCAATGCAAACAAAACAAAAGGTAAAAACAGCGACACCCCATAGCAATCGTCTGTGTCTCGGCCCAGTTGCTTTTCAAATATTAAAATTTAATCGGCCCAATGTCGCGAGTCAAATTAGCCTCTCTTGAGAGACGGGCATAGAATAAGCAACCGACAGACAGTGTTCTGTTAAATTAATAAAGAAATAAGGTTGATTTGTGATCTTTTACATTAAATAATATGATATTAGAATAAGTGTACATTGTATAATTAAAATCTATTATTTATGCTATACATGTGTAGCTCTTTGTAGCTCTGGACTTCATAATTTATTGCTGTAGCAGTGCAAAAGATATTGTTATATTTATAACTAATGGGAGAGTTGTAGTTAGTAGATGTAAATTGCACAATGCATTCATATTAATTTAGCTAATCCTATAAAATATCATACACTTCGTAATGTAACACATTTATTACACCTCATTTCTAACCTAACTTGCACAGTCTATCCTAATATTCTTTGATCCATCGTAGCAGTGATACTGTAATTGTAAAGACGAAGAAAAGATATTAATTCCACCAGCACCTGAATGATTTACTCGTCGTTTGTTTGCGCGAACATTAACTTCAATTTTGACTTAATATTTGCATCGCGGGGGAGCGTTGTTATTTGGTATTAACTGTTTATGATTGGCTTTACTGTGACATTTTGGAATATTAAATTCAGTTGTTTTGTTATTAAATGTACCTAGAGATAGTAGAAGTAAGGTTAAGGATTGGTGAGATAGTTTTTTGTAAAGACCATTAAAGAAATTCATCAGTTCTAATGTTATTAAGTGTAAAAGTGCACATTAATAATGTGTATTAGGCAATACACATTATTAATGTGTTTATTTGTGTTTGTTTCATTCGGAAACATCGATTTTAAGAACAAAATATTAGATCAGCTTTTACACGTGACGTCAGGTGGATGTTATAACAAAAGGAAAAGTAAAGTATACTACGATCTCTCTTCCTATATGAAAGAAAATTCAACACACATATCGTCAGCTCTACCATAGTCTTTATACTGTGGCTATAGCTCTACGTATCTACCTTATTTTTGGGTACGGGGCAAAATATCTAGCTGTATAAATGCAAATCCGATCAATGAAACGGATTTGATATGATCTGGCAAGCAAGAACGTCCAATCTCTACTGACCATACATACCTGTTTATGAATCTAGAGACTCATATCCGTGTGTCATATATTTTAAACATCACTAGGTATCACGTAAATTGTAGTATTCGGAACTCAGCGTATCTAGGTCTAGAATTCAGTGATCATTCGAAAAAATCAAATTTTGAATTTACTAAAATGCTTTTGTTTGGAGTTTGGACATAATAAAAATGAATAAATCGTATGTTTTAAAACATTGCTGGGTTACTTAGTTACAACTTGACTCTATCCAAAGTTAAAAATTTTATATCACAGATACAAAGCTATAATATCTCCTCGCTATCGCTTCGCCCGCTCTCTAGCCGCAGCAGATTTGACCCAGCCATGTCGCCGGTCACACCGATCGATACAGCCTCACTTGAGCTTTTTGTCCCCCCCTCACACCACCGCCCCCCTCCCCCCACGGGCGTTACGTTCCTTTTTACGTTAGCCTTATGTGTTAAGGATTATTGATTTGTTTTGTGGTATAGTGGAATAATTAAATTGATATTGCAATGAATAGATGCAGGTTAAGTACCAATTAATATATGTTGTTATAAGATTTATAGAGAGGGTTGTAATGTATAAACTATAAAGGTTGTTTTTAAATCCTTGACTTTCCTTATAAATGCATATAACACAATCTAAAGCAACATAAACAACACACAAAGACGCCTTAGAATTTCCCTCAAACACATTTCTAATACCTATGTAACCCGACGTTCATATATAATCCCGCGTAATCGTGATAAGACGATAAAAAACGTCAAGGCGTGTCACTGATTGGTGGAAAGTGTCGCAATGGGCGTGGCGTAAGGCTTTGTCGCCAATGGGCGTGGCCTGCGACGTTCACGGTTTGTCACTGTAGGCTGTAGCTATGTCACTTTAAAAAGCCTTCGAGTTGTGTGCACAGGGCGGCGTGCGACAGTGTAGACTCCCCCTTACTATGTTATAGTGTATAGCGGTATGAGAGGTTTATATTATGATTTGGTTGTACCTATGAGGATAGTGTGATCTTAGCTTTATTTAAACTGGGTTTAAAGTATTGGTGTAGAGTTACAATTGATATGAAATATTAGTAAAGTAGTATATTACCTATGATATGTATTTTTGTAGGTATAGATATACCTACATATAACTATACTGGTATTAGAGATGATAAGGAGATATATGCATTTATCGTAACATAAACAATGAACATACTTTTGTAAAAAGCTTGGTTGAATGTAAAAATGTAGGACTTTGAATTATTATTTACAGACTGCTTAATAGGTATAATATGTGTGGACATAATTGAATGGGATAGATTTTTCATAAGGAAATAAACACTTTCTAAGTACCTACCTAAATACTTAACTATAAAGTTGGCAATATTTCAGTACCTACCGATTAATTTCATAAGCGTGTTGTTCTGAAGGAGGGAAATAAATTTCAACAACTTCACCAAAATCCATCTTATTTCGGCATCTAAAAAAAGTTACTACTCAATATAAAGAAACAATAAAAAAACTCCTTTGAGTCACTCCACCCAAAAGTCATATCATGAATTTTTACAGTAGGTACCAACACAGACAGAGAAGATGTCTTCGCCTGCACCCCCCCTCCCCCTCGGGGTGGGGAGGGGGATTTTAAGCTTTCCGCTTTTATATAGCCTTACCAAGCCTTTGTTCTCTACAGAAAAGAAAAAACCACTTGCAATTTATCGATTCTTACGTACAGCATTTAGGTCAGAGGTTCTTATTGTGAAATACTTTCTGGAGGGAATTTCGAATTAAAATGTGTAATAAAACCATGATTAACTTTCGAGTTAATCCTGGTTAACACACATTTTACCGACATCATGGTTTATAGATATACTAATCAATAAGGTAGGTACCTAACCTACCTATATTTTATAAAAAAAGTACATTTTGTACAACAAAGTACTTACTACATTCATTTTTCGATCATTTTTAATTTTTTGTTTCTTGTAGACTTAAACGTTAGCTTACACGTACGAAACATCTCTATTTTTTAATTCAATATTCACTTAACCCTTAAAAAGCACGCGGGCGCGCCCATTCATTTATATTCAAGCTGGGCCTATTCAGCCACCTACACTTAAATTGTATATTTTTACATTATGTAAGCACCGAGCGTATTTCTTTTTAAAAAGTACCTATTCACGGACGATACATTTATTAAAACGTATACATGTCGAGACGTTATTCAACTTTGAGTGGGTCGTAGACGGATCTCAATTAGACTGAGTTGATGCGCCCAAAGAGCCTTTTCAGTGGAATTTCAAACAAATTCTTGTTCGCGGAATAAAAATTAAGACGTGTTTCATTTCGGCTCCGCTTTTATGTTGCGTCTAACGGATTAATTATAACATTGTTGAAAACGTTCAGGCGAAGTTTGACTTTTGCCTCGTATCGCGTAACGTGGGATGGGACATTGAAAATGAAATTAATTTGATTGTAAAAAATTTGGTTAGAATATTTATAGGATGGATTACACAGTCTTATTTGTTACAATATAGATAGTAAATATACTTTTATATAATTATAAACTCCGTATTGTTATTGAGTACAGCTTTAATATTTAAATTTTAAATAAATGGACAGCACACGAAAGTACCATAAATCGAAAATACTTTGTACTTGATGATACTAGTTAAGTACAGCTAATTCCGTATTTATTGTAACCATATTGAATATTACGTAACTATGGGTATTCACAGATTATACACGGCTATAACACGACTCGCAACGCTAGATAATAAGTGTGTCCATTGCTTAGAAAGCCACGTATTATGGTTACATATTACGGTTTTAGGTCTGTGTGATTATGCTATGAGCGTGACAAATTCTCTAATACATCTTCTTGGCGATTTCCGTAACTTTCACTATGTTATAATCATTTGATGTGTATTATTTGGAACTAACAGGGTGTAGGTATTATTTATATGATTATAGAACTAGATCAAGAGCAAGATCAGATTATGATCTGTTACGATAAAAACAATTTCGAATCTGCAACTCTTCTCAGTTGAAACGAATAACAATTTGATAAATATAAAAATTAAAAACCCAAATTTTTTCGAAAAATGTAATATGGAGAGGCATATTCATCTGCAACATAATTAAAACCCTGTTAGCATATATCAAATCAATTACTAGGCGTGCGTAATTTTCTTAACTACAATGTAAAATTTGCATCTCCAAATTTATCCCATCAATAAACTCGAGCCATTACCTTTTAACAAGTTTATAACGAAATGCAGATCAATAGACATCCTCAGAACATTGTTCGCTAATTGGCTAAGAAAAATTAATTCTACAAAAGGGTTCTCTCAATGAGCCCCAGTGGGCCTTTATTAAGCGAAAGACGAAAGAGTGAGCCGTAACCTACACTCAAATAATTGAACATTGTACACAAAAATATGTAAATTAGTTTTAGGCCCGTGAAAATTAACTTTTTCATCATGAATTATGTCCTTGATGGTGTCTTCGAAGCGTCTTCTGGGAGTTTTTCGAGATTTTACAGCTCGCCTCACGGAAGGGTGAAATTAATAGCGGAGGGGAGAAAAAACCCGTGCGTTTGGAAAGGGTTAAGTGTTAGAAAGTTTGTGCATTTAAGACTAATGGTAATATTTTTGTAGATATTTATTTTTTGTGTATTATCCAGTACGTGATTTTTCTACTATGTCGACGCGTTCAAAGTTTCTAAAAGCTTAAAATTTATGATAACTTTTCAATACTGGCTTGTTCGGTATTTAAATCCATATTGTAATTTTGGTAAGCGGCAACTTTTCTCGTCCAATCCGATGAATAGGTTTAATACCCAAAAACTATTGTTTTAAGTATGGGTATTTATCATGAAGCTATAAAATGAGCATGTTTAAGACAAATTCTATTAAAGAACTTTTTTGTGGTTAAAAAAATAAAATTTTACATTTGTTTATCTATATGAGCTACTGTGAGGTAATTATTAGTATGACTTTTCGAACTACAAGATAGTCTATGAAAAATAGAGGAGGAATGATGAATTATGAATGAGATACCTACCTACATACTAAAATTAAATATAGATGTGTCCAAATTTGTCTACTACACAGTAGGTACACTGCTCTCAAACTCACCAAAATACTATCATTAAAACAACATACTTCTTGAATTCATATGTATCAATGTTATATAAATCATAAATTAAATAAATGATACACGATAAAAATACGTATCCAAAATATTATACATCCATGTTATTGGGATTACATACGAAGCGTTTGCATCCTTTTACATCCTTACATTTTGGGTCGAAAGAGCCCGAAACTCCAACTAAACCGCAATATTGAAAAGGGATAATGTTAACACAAATGTTTCCCTTATTACTTGCTTTTAAATGTTAGCCATACTTTGTATTACATCACTTTTGGGCACTAGCTTTTATATTAAACGACTAGTTGTGCCCCGCAGTTTTACCCGCAGTGCTCCGCTTCTGTTGGTCTTGAAGTGATGATATAGTCTTCCTTGATGAATGGGTTATCTAACACCGAAATGCTAAGTAATTCTGTATCTATGTCAGTCTGCGTGTTATGTATTCAGGTAACCTGCCGTTGAAACAATTTTAATGAAATTCGGCCCATACAAATTCTAACTTTGTAAAGGACATACGGTAAGTTATGTCAATAAAAAAGTGAAGTACGGATTGAAACGGAAATTATACAATAATGTGAAGAGCACGCGTGCGAAGTCGTGAGCGGAAAGCTAGTAAATTTGACCTTTATTAATTTAATCTATATTCTGTATCTTTGGATAGCTTGTTATTTTTCCGTCGAAAGAAATTTACAAAGTTCTGATTAATTTGAACAGCGATTTATAAGTTTATAAGTAATGAGCATTATGATTATTTCATGAAAATCTCGAGGTAGTTTTTTCGCTAATAGATAGCAAGTATTTTCCACGTATTACTAAGTACCTATTTTGTATCTTGCGACTTATAGTTTCTAAGAAAACTTCACAAAGCTAAGAAAGTTTAAAAGTTCATAGACTGTATAATCCGACCAAATAAACATTCGCACTACAAAATCTAATTCAAAGACGTAAATTGATATGAAACACGAATATAGATCATGCAAAGATTCATCTAAGTCTTTGATATACTTCCTTATTACCGCATAGTTTGCATTCTTCGGGAATTAGTATGAAACTAAACATAGATTCTAAAGAAAAATAGAGGCGAAAATAACGTTCAATTGTTGATAATTACGGCTCAATCGTGATCGTTTATATACATATTATGTCATATTAAATACTTTTGTGTAAAAATTTAAAGATACTTACTGAAATGCTTAGTCTCATAGTTGAATAATGTTCAAATATCGTCTAGGTAGGTATATTGTATAGGTATAGGTCACAGATCACAGAAACTAAGTATATATAGGTATATTCTTCAAAATTCGTAGAAGATATCAAATTTGTTTTTTTTATTGCCGTAGATAAAGACGAAGACAAACTATTATAATGCATTGAAAATGTATACGATACATTTCAATAATGAAAAATTTTCAGCTAATGAGCGTTTGGATGTGTATTTTCCTAAACCAATGAACTATGAAGTAACATATTTGAGAACATGTATCACATTTGTCACTAAACGCAGCCAGTAAAGAATAGTCTGGACCAAAAATAGTAGTGTTAATAGGTAAAGTGTAGGGCTATTAAGCACGTACACTATGGGAATGAGTCACATGTTTTATGCAGGCCCTCCGTAGTGTGAGGTCGTGTGTCGTGTGAGGGATTCATATAGATATAGGTAAATGTTTCACAGTATGGCTAGTGATTGTGTACAAGAAGAAGGGCGTCGTATAATTGAAATTGACTTAAAATTGGAAAACATGTATAAACATTAAACATGTAAATATAGAGCCAACGTGTAGAGCGCTAGTCAATTTACAATTGACATTATTTCCTAAATCAATGTTAATCAGTCAGTTATAAGATTGATAACTTAGCTTCTACATTGACATGTTTTATATTGAGTTTTATTTATTCAAAGAATATAGTAAAATAACCCGATGAATAATTAATCCATGCGTTTGTAAAGAAGGTGATGATTGAGAGCCAGCGCGCACGAGCAACTTTGTCTCTTATGCATAATTTTATTTCTTGCAACTATCTTTTTTAATTGAAAACCGATTAAGCCGATTAACAAAAGATTGAGATTTACATATTTGTACAACAGGGAATGAATTTATTCATTCCCTGTTGTATAACCCATTCATTCCCTGTTACATCACATATTTAATTGAAATGAAAATAATAAGTAATTAAAATTTAAAACCTTAACAAAAAATGCGTTTTCCGATATGTAAATATTTGTACAAAAAACAGTTCTCATGAAAATATGACTAAAAAAAAACGGGATCATTTGAAGTTCTTTATCCCAATACTGTTTTAATTTAGCTTTAATAGTATCGGTCCGGGCGGGTCATTAAGCCGGACAAACAGACAAACAGTGGCCAATCAACCCTTGACATCGATCGAGCAAACAAAATAAATTGCCATTTACTCCTTTCTACGGATTAACTTTGATGTTATGATTACTTGTTTCAGTTTGTTTAGCGTAATTATTGTTGTGATTAGAAGCTTTCAATTTGAACTAGGTGACGAGTCGAGTTTGTTCGCGGTTAAATGTTAAGCTTTTTTGAAGTGAAACTTCTTTAGGCGCGTTGAGCTTGAGAGTAACATTTCAAGGTCGTGTTATGGAGTAAGACGACGATATATTTGAATCTTGCCAAAGAAGTTTCACTTCTGTAACTTTGACGACGCGGTTGGTGCAGTGGTAAAGTAACTGCCTTCTGAACCGACGGTCCCGGGTTCGATCCCCGGTCAGGGCAAATATTTGTGTAATGAACTCAATTATTTGTTCTTGGGTCTGGGTGTTATTATCTATATATGTATCTATTAAGTATTATCTATATTTATCATCGCCTAGTACCCACAACACAAGCCTTAATTGAGCTTACTGTGGGACTAGGTCGATTTGTGTAATAATGTCCTATAATATTTATTTATTTAATATTTATTTATTTATTTATTTATGTAACGTGTGCTCGGTACACACGCTCTTTTGCACAGATAAATTTTTTAAGGTTTTCTTTATTTAAAATAAATACATTACCTTGCTTGGAATAGAGTTTTATTTAATGAACCGAAAATCTATAGATATTAGATAAGCTGAGTTGATGTCTGCTGAGATAAGAATAAGTTGAAATTAATTTTGGCGACAATGTTTTAAGCTGGTAAGTAATATCCCAAAGTGCTTTTTTCAAGTTAATAATATAATCATGTCTGCGAAAAGCCCATATATCAACATAATTTGCCATCCCGTATTCATTATAGAAATAATTCACACGTAACGGTCACAATTTATCCACGTTCTGGCGTAAAAAGCCAATTTCGGGCGTAAAACCAAAAGTAAAACCTTTGTAATATCAATTTGCCTCTCATGCATTTATTCATAAGGCATCAGGTCATATAATTTATATGTGAGAAGCAATCGTATATATTCACAAGCGATTTGCCCGCGTTTCGTTCGGAGTTATGTAGGATATGCCACTCTGGGGGGCACTTACTTATGCTACGTCTTTTACTTGAATATGTTGAGGGAGGGCTGCAAATGGCTATCGGTGTATTTATAACGATATTTAACAAACCGAAACTATGTTACAAATCTGTGTTTGTCGGAAAGAAATTTATTTTTTAAAACGGTGCCATTTTGAAAATGGAATTAGAAAATTGCTCTACATATAAATATGAATAGGGTTGTAGCTTTCATCAAACTATATTTTATTATTTATGATTAAATTTGTAGTTTTACCATTTGCAATGGCTGACTAGTAAAATTTTGAACATACATTTTTTCATTTTGTTTGAAGACTATCCCGAGCGTTAGAAAAAGTCATTTAATATTTTTGCGACAGCCCTATAAAAGTTGTGACGTAGATTTTTGGTATCGTTATTACGCGTCACTCCACGTAATATATAGGCGCCCTGCGACATTGCTTGAATTGCCTCGAGAGCTAACCCCTTTGCTTTTAGCAGAAAATATTTATGAGACGATTATAATTTTACTGGAACATTTGGAAGTTTTGCGAGTTTGTTTTTTCTGTTTTAATATTCAATGCTAAGTTATTTCTGAGTTGTCTATAGAGCAGATATTTTGGGAGGTTGTTAATTTTATTATGAAGAACGGGAAAAAGTAAGACTTATAATAATAGCGATGGTTTGAGCTTTTAATAAATTTCTTCATCAATCATAGTAAAAAAATAAAAAATGATCAAAGACCACGAGACATTTATGCTGAAATACCAACTGTATCCAGCAGAATAATATCTTCTTATATAGGATTTAATTGAAATAGAGTCAAATAATATCAAGTATTATGTATAAGTATAAGGATATACATAGATAAGTGGTCCAGATCCACTCCCAAGTGTAGAAGGTTATACAGGGCCGGCAATGTGTCTTGTCTTTGGCTACCCCGGTCCAAACCTTTTCACAAGGAGCTTCGAGATCAAACGGTTTTAATACTTTGTGTTTATTGCACTGTTTGTAAATAGATTTTCATGGGAAAACGGTGTAGAGTTTTTATTAAATAAAAGTCTTTTGAAAGAACTGTTTATGCGTCATGACACAGATATCTACAAACTTCAATGTCATAAACTATTAATAAATTAATTCAGACTTTGAAATTAACACCATGCATTATATTACCATTTATTCGATGTGTGATAAACAAAAAAACGTTAAACGTGTTCGATCAACATATTGTTGTAAGTATTAAGCTGTATTCATTACTCTATATAATAATTACATAGATATACATAAGAAGCAAGCATAGCATACACATAAGAATATTTTTCGATGTATCCAATTCTTAAGCTAAGAGCATAGAGATAGTTAAGTTTCAGTTCAATTTTTGAGGGCAGTTTTTTAAAGTGAAAGTTTTTTATAATTTTCCATATCACTACGTTTTATTAACTGATTCTCCAATTAATAGATATATCTACATATTATATTACTACTACATTCAAGACGTGTCAGTCGCACTACAATGGCTGACCATTAGGGAAATCTGCACGGCACTGTTGTTTAATTTATTTGCTAGAATATTCTTAAACTATCGGTTTCGTGGTTTCGCGATTCGCTTATTTATGTCTCTGGCGTCGAACGAATTAGATGTTCTCTTGGGAAACTAAAATATATGCAGATTCAAGGATAGTTTGAAAGCAACGAAACGAATGTAAGGTCGGAGCGTTGTTTATTATATATTTTTAGGTGAAATTAATGAGAGTTGGTCGCGGAAAATTTTAAGTGTCTTGTAATTGCGATTTTTTTTAGCTCATTAAATATTAAGGTAGGGATGTATTGAAATCACTGTAGGGGTTAACTTTTCATAATTTTTTTTATTTATTAATAACTTGAAAACATTTTTAATGATAGTACCTATCGCTGATACGAATTTTTTCAATTGCCGACTCGTATATATAGAAGACGTACTACGTAGAGCTAGCTTATGAGTGATTTTATTTGCTAAAGAGTTTCCGTATACAAATTTATTTTTCTTCAATAATTAAATTCTTCCATAAAAAGTATAAACACGAAACAAACCCTCTGCCGTTATGGTGTATTAGACCGCGTTATCCATTTACCAAATTGAGTGAAATATGCCTCCCCAAACACCGCGAGGGACATTAAAAAAACGCCTTAAAAACTTTTAATATTCTAATAAGACTTTGATTTAATTTCCCTTTATCATTATTTATGTAAGAATAAACGGTAAAAGGCGATAAGTCCGCGTTATTATTTTTTCGTCGGCTAACTTTTTTCTTTCCCCTAAAACGACGCGACATAAGCTGGAGGGTTGGGACGGCCATAGAGTAGAAAAGTGTCGTACATTTTTTCCAGAATACCAATTGTGGTACTGGAATTTTGTAGGTAGAAGTTTCTGTTCTATGGTCTAGTGTAGTGCGATCGATAAGGTTGAAAATTGTTTTATGATGTTTCGTTGACATATTCATTGATGTGAGGGTAGTAGCAACTTGTTGATTCGCTAAAACGACACGTCCGGTGTTTTTGTGTTCATGTCATCGGTTTGCCTATGAATAGTAGTGTTGATGTTAACAGAATGAAGGTGTGTTTTACTTTAATGGATATGTCAATACTAATTTTATAGAGAATCTTTCTTTGATTTCGATTTATGAAATGCCTCGATTTATGAAGTATTTTTGCCAATATAAAACTGAAAACTGCCAATATAAAACAGATAAATGACTTTTTGGTCTTGTAAATTAAATAAATAATTGCAAACTTTTGCATTTTTCCTAACCATAGTGCATTTAAAATTCATTATGAGAAAACGAAGCCAAACGTAGGTACTATCTTACCTATTTTGTAGATATTACAGTAAAAAAAAAATATGGCGACTATATCAACAGACTTAACAGCTTACCAAAGCCTGTTTAGAGTCGTTAATCCATACTATAATATTATAAATGCGAAAGTAACTCTGTCTGTCTGTCTGTTACTCAATCACGCCTTAACTACGGAACCAATTGGCATGAAATTTGGTATAGAGATATTTTGATACCTGAGAAAGGACAAAGGCTACTTTTTACCCCGGGACATAGGATAGGTTTTATTCCGTAAATCCCACGGGAACGGGAACTGTGCGGGTTTTTCTTTGACTGCGCGGGCGAAGCCGCGGGTGGAAAGCTAGTAACATTATAATATATTCGAAACTCGTATTATGAAGAATTACTTCCAATTAGAGATTATACGTTGATACTTAAAGCAACAAAATTTTTCTACAACAATCTTTTAAATAAATATTTTTCAACGTTTGAACCGCACTTAATCCAACATCAGACAAGGGAGATCCCCTTAATGTGTTTGCATAATGGTGACCATTAAAACATTATTACGTGCCGATGGTTACCCTTCAGACGACATTTCATTTCATCACTAACTACTGCTTATACTTATATAGTACACGTTTAGTTATTAAAAGAAATATAAACGATATGTATGTGAAAATAGTTTGTTCATAAGTTCTATAAGTAGTCTACGTTACAAAATAAATAAATGTAAAATCCTCAAAATCTTATGCGAATTTCATTCATAGATTTAAGCTGAACTGACGATCGTAACGCGTGTGTACTTGTAATCCTGCTATAGTTAATTAATTTGTTTGAAAAAGATGAAACATTTTTTCAAATTTCTAAAAGCAAGCTCTAGATTGTTGTAATAATCTATTTTGTATAAAACAATAGTTTCAAGTGGCAATAAATATCAAAACAAATCGATACCCAGAATCTCCCATACACCGTTTACTAAAAGACATTTTCCTCAGTACATTTGTCTACAAATCTATTAATTGTAGAAAACGAATGTCACACAGCAAAATGAAAAGTCAAGTGCGTTTAATAAATGACTGCGAGTGACTGTGCCACTTCGCTAATTGTCAAACGTTTCACTAAGGGAGTGCTTACACTGCGTTTTTGGAACTGATTATAATTACTTTGAGTTTAATGGTTTATGTAGAGCAACTATGAACTTACCATTACTCTTCGTATTAGTAAGTTCATAGTTGATATTTACTGAAAAACATTTTAAAAAGAAATTTGAGAAAGAATTATAACATAACATTGTGATAGTAGAGCATTTGTAAATAATTCAAGATTTTCAAGACATTTTACGTTATATTTTAAATGTTATTATGTTTGATGAAAGGATAGCAATTAACAATGCAATAAGAGCGTTATTTTCCTGTATATTTTCAATCAAGTTAAAAATTATAATAATTATATATATCTCAAGAAGCTCTACTTTTTCAAGGTATTATAATTTGTTAAGCAATGTACCCACTCCTTAACACTAATGACTGATTTTGGAACGACTTGCAGCTCTTAAAGTGCTCGACACAAAATAATAAATATTCACGCTGTCATCACAGTGAACACCGTCATTGGGCGGATAATTTGTAAAAGCCCTTGTTGAATATGATTGTTAAATCTTAATAAATGAGTTCGCTAATTTGATTTAAGATAGTTCATAGTGAGTAATGTAATGTGAAAATTTTGTGTTATATTTAGTGTAATGTTGACTTAAATATTAAATTACTGTTATATTTTTAGTATGACATTGCTTGTATCTGTGCGGAATCTAATGTCCTTATTTGTTACCTATCGCTTAATTTTATTGATCATCTATAAAAATAATGAGTGACTAGGAGACATCCGAATACATATTTGTTTTTTGAGAACTATATTCTTGCCCATATTCATAAAAGTATTCAATAATATAGGTAATATATGTAACGATTAGAATATTTTACAGAAAAAATGATGCTTCTTTCTTACTTCATCTTATTAAAATCTTAAGACATAGAAAACATTTCAAGCAATCACCTCAAGTTCTCAATCCTCCAATTAAGAACTGAGTGTCATTATAACAGTATAGATCGGCATCGCGTGCGCGGGTTGCGCAAGAGTGTCCGCTCGGGTGCGCAACCGGGCCGCGCCTGAATCACTTCCCGTGAGCACATACGTCCTCGCTGTACGGTGGGCTCTGTTTGGTACTGGACTGTGGTCACGCTTTTATTTCTTTACTAGCGGTCCGCCCCGGATTCGCTCGTATACATAGTCTATAGACTTACTCAATATATGGGCTATCTAACATTGAAAGAATTTTTAAAATCAGACCAGTAGTTCCTGATATTAGTGCGTGCAAACAAACAAACTCTTCAGCTTTTTAATATTAGTATGGATTAGTATGCCTATGGCTTCGCCCGTGTATTCCAAAAAAAAGACAATAAGTTTCTGGAATGTAACATTCTGTTTTGAGGTTCTTCAATAGCCTAACAGGCTGGAACCACAAGAAATGGACTTCAAGAAATTTGCGCCTAAAATACGAAAATGTTACCGCTATGTAAACTTCACGGGTTTGACAATTTGTACGAAGACAGGACAATAGCTCTCGGGTCAGCGAGTACAATATACAAATACATATGTAAAGTTAAAATTGCTAGTAAATTATATTGGTAACAACTATGATATATAAAAGAGCTAGATACGTTACTCGCTCTCTATTTTGGCAAGAAAAAACTCAGGTAAGTGCCCGAGTTTCACTTAGTCACGCACCATTCAGCGTCGTGGCTGGACGTTCTTTTTGTATTTTAATCGGCAGTTGTTATTACGAAGTACATGAGTGAGACATGTATTATGTCTCGTGCGTGAGAGTGAAAGAGAGAACAACTGTATTGGTGATAATGCGTTAGTAAGTAGGTATGTATTAATTACGCTGTTTTTTAGTGCAATGATGTTGGCGTATGCCGCGTCTACTAGTATAATAGGTCATTGGGTAACAATCAGAAATCATACAAAACCAGACCGCACCAAGTGGAGCAAATCAAAACGCGACGAAAATCGCGATGTATCATTGCTTTTACTTGTAGCATCCGCAGGGGCGTTCCACGCTTCAACTCCGCGAGAATTACTTAATAAATTACAGTTCACTTACAAACAAACATTATTCATTTAACCACACCACATAAATCCAACTCTATTAACTTAAAAATAACGTCGAGTGTCGCGTGACTCCACTTTAATAAACGCAAATTTATGTTGGCAAAATGTTGTCCTGTCATTATTTTTGGAGGTCGGTGGCGGAGGATGCGTTTTCCATTTGGCACAGATATCCGATGTTTGTGCAATTAAATGGTTTATAACTTTATAAATGCATCCGTCAGTCAACGTTTTATTTTATTCGTTGAAAATTGAAATAATTGACCTAGAGGATAATAGTTTTGGACGTATTAGGTGTGCTACATTAGGATGCCAATAATTATTATTGTGCGTAGTACAACATACAATTATTTATATAAGTCTTGAAAGGGAAGTTCCCCTTTTTTCGAAAATAAAGTTCTTATAAGATTTTCGTTCATAAATCACATTTGCCAACATCTCAGAACTGTATGAAGCCCTAAATTCCCTAATAAAATAATGTTCAAAAATTCATGACTTAGGTAGTTGAATTTCCCATTTTTATGGTTAGCCTTAATATGTCCATCGATTTATTGATGTATTGTATTGGTTCATTAAGGTATAGTACCTAAGTACCTTAATGAACCAATATCGATAGTTCTAGAATATACGACATTTTTATAATTTAAACTGCGAATTTTTGCTCATAATTATTTTAATATTTCGTAATATAATAGATAAGAGTAGTAGTAAACATTATTTGCATATAATATTATTTAAATAAGTACCATAAAACCTCGCGTACATCCTCTAAATCTAAACCAAAAGAAGTTTTAAAACCTTGATTTAAATCACAAAGTCATTGTTTACAATTAAGTCCAATAATTCGTCGAACAAGGCCGCACGCCATCCGAACATTTTGTGTTAAGGATTATTATATTCATATGACCTGATTTATATTACGTTCATAATTGTTTACGATTTAAAGACAAAGGAATTTTAAACCGATTTATAAGAACGTAAATATGTGTGTTTGTTGAAGCTTGATTGAGGGTTAAATATTTTTGCAGGGATGTATTGAAATGTCAGCAAGCAGTGGTGGCTCAGTGGTGATTCCTCGAACTTTAAATCGATAAGTCCGGGCTTTGAGACCGGGCGAGTGCGCAGGAAATAAATTTATTTTTCAATTTATCTGAGCATGTTGTAACATCACCACTAATAGAACGGTGAAGGAAAAAATCGTGACGAAACCGACATTTCGAAGAATCAAAAGTTATCCGCCAACCCGCACTTGGCCAGCGTGGTGGATTATGGCCTGTACCCTCATAGGAGACCCGGGTCCCAGTAGTAGGAACGTACCTATGTGGGCTGATGATGATGATGATGATGTATGGAATGTAGTGAAGAGGTTTTACCTGTATTAGATAGCACATTGTTGTGTATTTTGAAATGAATAATATTTTGCAGGAAATGGGCAAGGCGTGTGCTTACGTCATAAGAGTCCTTCACAATGTAGAAATATTAAAACAGAAGAGTGGTCTTCAATTAGAATGATGATATATCCGTTTCCTATTGTTAAGTTATACCTATTAGTTATAACCTACCTGTTTATATACAAAAAAATACTGATCAATTTTGTTTCCAGTAAGTAAGCGATCAGCTTTCTGTGCTCTGTTTTGACCAAACCCTATTCCTATAGATTACTTAACGTTTCTCAAAACCAATATCATTCATCACAGGTACCTATTGGATTTTTAAAAATAAGTAGGTACCTACTACCTAGCTAAAGACTTGAGCGCAAATCGCAATGTCCAAGTTTTTATTTTTAGGTCCGTTCAATTCTTTTTTTCAAGATTATGATATTTGACACTTACCTACAGCTAAAAAACTATAGGAAAACTACCGAGATCACATAATTTGTATCAAATACGTTTACTATGAAAGCACGTGTATTTTATATCAGTACGAGCACTTGTGTGTCGTGTGCAAGTGAGCCAGAAATATTTTTAATCCAAACAAATATCAGCGGCTCTTCAAAATAAATATATCGCCCACTTCGCTTAAGGAGAGTGTACTATGATTAGAGTTACACTGTTTTGGAGTAGGTATTTTTTGTATGAAACAAATGTATGAAAAAAATTGTACCTAGTTGTTGCAGGATTGTATGAGCCTTTGGCGCTTCAAAAAATTGGTCTAGATTAGTTTGATGTTGGTCTAATAGCAGTTTGTATATGTGGTCTTTAAAAAATATTTTAAAGATACAAAAACAAACTATTTGTAAAGTTATTAATATTATATATAAGCAATTCTGTATCAAACAATGATTTTATATATTATTGTATATATGTATTAACAACCAGCCTTAATAAACATAACTATACCTATATTTTGATCATCGATCATGAATCTATCCTTGATGTCAAGGAAAAAATCGTTAAAAATAAACTATTTTATACGCGTATCTAGTGTAAATTATTCTTAATAGACTGTAAAAATCAACGTTGACCAGAGCCACATCACTTAGGACAAAAACAGCGCGTGTTTATGTAACATGCGAAACGGACAGTATAATATGGGTGAACGGGTGTGGTACTTACCATGAGATTATAGCGAGAATATTTATTAGAGACCAACTATAAAGCAATTGTGGCGAGAGCTTATCTATACTTATATTATAAAGTTGAAGAGTTTGTTCGTTTGTTTGAACGCGCTAATCTCAGGAACTACTGGTCAGATTTGAGAAATTCTTTCGGTGTATAGCCCGTTTATCGAGGAAGGCTATAGGCTATACATCATCATGTTAAGACCAACAGGAGAGGAGCACTGCGGGTAAAACCGCAGGGTGCAGCTAGTTGAAATATAAAATCTTACTCTACTTATTTATTGATTGGTACAACACTATTTTCATAATTAAGTAGCTTATCATTATTCTAGTCATTACTCTATAACACAACGACGACATAATATAAGACAAACAAACTTAAGAAAAAATAAATTAAATCGTAAATAAATCAATATACGTAAAATTATAACAAAATTAATTACATTGAATCGATGATACAACTTGGACCACACAATAAAAAGAGTGTTGTTTACAACGCGGTCGAAGAACGATAGTCCAGTAATTGTAACTGTTTCCAGGGATTGAGATCATCTGGACGTTTATAATGTGCGATACGACATCCAACAGTGGACTGGATCGGGAATAGATTGGAAAAATTGGGAACGTAAGACGTGGCTGCTCCACGGTTTTGGTGTCTTGCTTGGATGTCTCTGTGACAAGCGCTAAGAGCTGCATATTGGATATTAAGTACCTAGATGGTTCTGGACTTTTATTAATGATATTGGTTTTGAGAAATGTTGGTAATCTATTGGAATAGGGTTTGGTCAAAACAGAGCATAGAAAGTTGATCGTAGACAAATTGATCAGTATTTTTTGTACATAGACAGATCTTTAGTGAGGGTGGAAGTGAAGTTGAAAACTAACATACTTAAGTTATTAAAAGCTATAAACTACTAAAGGTCCGCCCCGGCTTCGCCCGTGGTACATATTTGGCAATAAAAGGTAGCCTATGTCCTTTCTCGGGTATCAAAATATCTCCATACCAAATTTCATGCAAATTGGTTCAGTAGTTTAGGCGTGATTGAGTAACAGACAGACAGACAGAGTTACTTTCGCATTTATAATATTAGTATGGATGTACTATGTAGGTAGGCTGACGCAGGATTTTCGGTCGCGTCTCACATTCACATAATTATACCGTCGCGTCGCCCCCAGTTGTCCCGTAACTCGCGCCACCGACCCACGTCTAGTAGTTTGTAGATTAGAGTAATATATTTTTGTGTTACTTAGAGGAAAATATAATTTCTATTGGCTGCAATCTTTATTTCATCTCCCTACTCACCGCTACACTAAAACCTATTTAGTATCTAAATTTCAATAAAGTTTTATTTAATATTCTGTAGTTTTATTTATATATACAAGATGAAATTAAGTAGATAAGAAGTATTTTCACACTTATCATGAGAAATGTATAGGTATAATAATATTTTAGAGAACGTAAAGTAATTAATACCGAAATATTGAGTAAAATAGGTATGAACAGTTAAAGTAAAATTGAGTAAAATAGGTATGAACAGTTGCTTTGCATTGGAGAACCGAATCTGCCGCCTTCGTGTTGCTGTCCTGAATATCCTAGTCTTGGAGACTAGCGGGATCCGAAGAAACGGTTCACCGCTGGCCGACCGCAGGTTGTAGGGGGCCCAAGTAACGAATTAGCCAGTCGTGAAAGGCTGCCCCGCCGCCTGTGCATAATCCTGGATTGGCTCCAACGTGCCGATTGGCGATCGGAAGAGAGGACCCGTTGGCGAAATTCAGGGGGTTTCGGGCGTCCCCGCAGTCTCCAGGCTAGGTTTATTTTTTGGGTATTAACATGTTGGTGATAGGTGGTTCCATATGCATAGCCTCGTTCAACTTCTATTTTTGCTCCCTGTCTAATCACTCTAACTAATAAATAAGATGAAAAAGTTGCATAAAGGAAATCGGTATTCACAGCGGCTGCACTTCCTCTCTCTTAAGGTGCACCTCTCCAATATTCGAGGCTTGCACTCTAATCTCACACCGGTCCACCATCATCTTGAGACTGAAAAGCCGCACCTTTTATTCCTAACAGAGACGCAAATCCGATGTCCTGATGACACGTCATATCTCGGGTACCCTGGTTACTTGCTTGAACATAACTTTCATCCGAAAGCTAGTACCTGTGTATATGTTCGTGATGACATCTGCACTCTGCGACTCCGCGACCTTGAAGAGCCAAGTTTCTCTGTGTTGTGGATCATGGCTGATACGGGTATGGACTTAATAGTTTATGCTTGTGTATACCGTTCGCACAAAGGTGATCAGGAGACTACGAGACTTTTTAATTATCTCAGTGAAGTAGCAGATGTGGTACAAACTAGATATCCGAGCGCTGAACTTGTCTTTCTGGGGGATTTTAATGCCTGCCATTCTGAATGGTTATTCCCGTTCCAAAAGACAGACCATGCTGGGAAAGAGGCTTTTAATTTTTCAACTTCTTTAAACCTTTCTCAACTGGTTGATGATGCAACTCGTGTTCCAGACATTGACGGCCATACTGCCAACTGTCTCGACCTTTTGCTAACCACTGAGCCAGACCGCCACGTGATCTCTATCTCCGCTCCACTGGGGACATCTGATCATTGTCTGGTGAAGTCTCTGTCATCATTCACTCCTCCAGATCCATCGTTGAAAGGAACCAGGAGAGTATGGCGCTATAAATCAGCGGACTGGGATGAGATGCGGCATTTTTTTGCATCTTATCCTTGGCTACAAGTGTGCTTTTCTACCGCAGACCCATCGAGCTGTGCGGATAATGTTGTTGATGTGATCCAACAGGCTATGGAATATTTTATACCTTTTACTGATATTCGCATCAACGACAAAGCTAGACCTTGGTTCAATGCCCAATGCAAAGCCGCATTTGCTAATAAGCAAGCTGCTTTCCAAGCCTGGGTCGACGCTCGAATTCGTAAAGCTCATGATATTTGCGATAAAAAGAAAGCCTTTAACAAAGCCTCTAAAGCCTGCAAGAAGATGCAAAAGAGAGCCCGTTTCGCTCATGTGCGGCATATTGGAAGCAAGCTTGCTTCTTATCCTGCAGGAAGCAAAGCTTTTTGGTCCTTAGCCAAAGCGGTTGAGTCGAACTTTTGTCGTCCCACTCTACCTCCGTTGCTGAGACCCGATGGTTCATTGGCCCACAATGCAAAAGACAAGGCGGATGTATTTGCTCAACTGTTTGCCAACAATTCTCGTCTTGATCCACCTAATAATATCGACCCACCGACTCTTCAACATTGTGGCGTTCATATGCCTGACATCCGCATCACAAACAAGGAAGTCCTTAAAACGTTGCTTAACCTTGACGAGAATAAAGCCAATGGACCCGATGGGATACCAGCCGTTGTCTTAAAAACTTGCGCCCCTGAACTTTCTCCTATTCTAACACGTTTGTTTCGCCTCTCGTTGAAGACTGGAATTGTTCCTAAGAGTTGGAAGCTTGCTAACGTTCAACCCGTTCCTAAGAAGGGCAGTCGGTCAGATCCTACTAACTATCGTCCGATTTCAATAACCTCCATACTCTGCAAGACTATGGAGCGTATATTGAACAATCGGCTCCTCATGCACCTTGAAACCAACGATCTGCTAGATGACCGCCAATACGGCTTTCGACGTAATAGATCAACTGGCGATCTTTTGGTGCATGTGACTCATCTTTTAGGAGAAGCCGTTGAGGAATTCGGGGAGGCCCTTGCGGTCTCTTTGGATATCTCAAAGGCTTTCGATAGGGTTTGGCACGATAGCCTCTTAAACAAGCTCCCCTCTTATGGAATTCCAAGAGTCCTTTGCACTTGGATCGCTGACTTTCTGCGGGACCGGTCTATACGAGTTGTTGTTGATGGATGCTCCTCCGAGCCAATGTCGATCAATGCCGGCGTTCCGCAGGGGTCCGTTCTCTCGGCAACACTGTTTCTTCTGCACATTAACGACATGATTGCTCCCAACATGTTTAGTTATGCAGATGACAGCACTATTGTCGAGAGATACAAATCCAGTGCCCGTGCTTCAAAGGTTGAAATTGAATGTCTTCGGGAGGAAATGATCGATCGCTTAAACCTTACACTTCAGGCTGTGTCCGATTGGGGCGATGCCAATCTTGTAGGGTTTAATGCAGCGAAAACTCAAGCGTGTTTGTTTTCCGCAAAACGGAGTTCTATATCAACTACTCCGACCTTCCGAAATGTGCCACTAGTAATAGCCGACTGTCTAGAGTTGCTAGGTGTCTCCCTTTCGTCTACACTCAACTTTGGGCAGTTTATTGAATCCAAGGCCCATCTGGCCGCAAAAAAGCTCGGAATTCTGAACAAGGTCAAGCAGTACTTCACACCGGGACAGCTTCTTAACCTTTACCAAGCTCAAGTCCGTTCGTGTGTGGAGTACTGCAGTCACTTGTGGGCTGGCGCCGCTAAATGCCACCTAGGGGCTTTGGATTCAATTGAAAGACGTGCCAAACGTATCATCAACAACCCTTCCTTAGTCGAAGCTCGGCTCTTGAGTCTTGAGCATCGTCGTGAGGTGGCATGTCTTTCGGTGTTCTACAGATTACATTTCGGAGAATGTGCGTATGGATTACACAATTTAATTCCTCCATCCCCATTTCTTAATCGTACCTCGAGGCGCTCTGAAGGATATCATCCTTTTATTGTGGATATCCCCAATATTCGAACTCGCCGCTTCGAGTCTTCCTTCATCCTAAAAACAGCTAAGCAATGGAATTCACTCCCTGACACCATTTTTCCTAAACAATACAACTTGGACCTCTTCAAAGCTAGGGTGAATAGGCTCCTTCTAGGCAGACGTGCAACCAAGTAGGCCACATCGCCGCTTCCCATCAGGTGGGATTGTGGCCAAACCTCTGCCTATTGTTAATAAAAAAAAAAAAAAAAAAAAAATAAGCATATAGCTCTCATGTGAAGATGTGAGAGTGTATGATAAGGAATTGAAAATGTGTCTTGTTTATGAGTAACTACATACTTTTTTTGTAATAATTTGTATTAATATTACAGTGATTTACAGTGAATTGACAAAGTAATTTAATTGTAATACAAAGTACAAAAAATATGACACATAAATTAAACCATAGAATACACACATAAAATTGATAATTAATTCTTCTACAGTTGTCTTTTTAACTTTGTATTCTAAAGCATATACTTTGTTCATTAACGTCTTGTTGTTGCATATATAAGTGCTTAAAACATGTAGGTAGGTGCTAAGACTTCATGAATATTTAGCGTCATTTATCAAAGTCACAGTTTCGCTGTACAGAAAAAGCTAAATCTCTTTTACCTACGTAAAAAAATATTATCATTTGAAACTGTCAGCTTTATAGCACACAAGAAAGTTTGTTCATTTGTTTGTCACGCTTTCACGGCTTCACTGTTTATATTTAAAGATGAATATAGTTGTTAGTGATATTCATCATATTCTCAGACATAAGTTTTATGACTTTATGACGATTAGCCGAGTCACATTTTTCCCGTCTTTATAAAATTTCTTTTCTGCGTCTGTTTTCATACAATAAAATATCATATTTGCCCGGCACCTTATTTTTAGAAATATTAAATGTATTTAAGATAATGTGCTTCCACTTTATGCTTAAGTCTATATTGATATTGTAAAACTATCCTAGTATCTAAGATATTCGTTTAGAACCTACTTACATTGAATTTTTGTCATACCTTATAGTGCATAAACTCTATGTGAAGATACATAAATAAAGGTACTGAGTTAAAGTAAAGGAGATTTACCAAATATGTTCTAGTTTTACTATAAACTATTATTCTATTACTAATAATAGCCAGAACTTTGAATCTCATGCTCTCCAATTAAATTAATAATCCTTAATCGTCATTCGGTACATTCCGATACCAGATATTAAGCTCTAAAATCCATATATCTCGTAGGTACCTACCCTGTTTGTTTAGATACTCTTAGATTATTTTGATTATTATAATGAACTAGCTTTTGCCCGCGGCTTCGCCCGCGTGGTGTTTTCATAAAAGGTAAAGAACATAGCCTACCTTTTATCAAGGTCTAAAGATTGTCTGTGCCAAATTTCATCAAAGCGGTTGAGAGGTAAGCGTAACAGACAGACAGACAGACAGAGTTACTTTCGCATTTATAATATTAAGTAGGGATGAATTCACGATCTAATAATATTGTCAAGTGTAAAACAGTAAGCCGCCTCCTTGGTTCAGTGGTTGACGCATGTGCGTAGAAGATGGTTTGATTCCCGGTGTAAACGAAGCAAAAAAAATGTCTCAATCTTGCAGGACACAGAAGGCTGATCACCTTCTCCCTAAAATAAATTAGATCAGTGAAACAGATGTATGAATAATGCATCTGCCCCTTACCCCACTAGGAGACACGGGACTTTTTTATATTATTTACCTACTCCTCTATCTAACTTCACAGTATGGTTGATCGTTTATACTCGAATCTCAACAAAATTGTTTACAATTCAATTGTTATCCAGAATCTGAAATCAATAAAGCCATCGATTAAACTATAAAGTATACTAATACATGATTTGAACCTTTGAAGATATGATACAAACGAAAGGCGATGATAGTTTTGTAGTCGATATAACAAAAGGCATGTTCTTTTTAATTGACACTGTCTGTCTGTCCGTTTGTTATTACGTTTGTGTATGTTAATGTTTGAGTTGAATGATATGGTTCGTATTTTCCGTTGATTTTAAAGGAAGTTGGGAAATCGATGATAGTTGTTTCTAAGTGAATGAAGTTAAAATATGTCTGTAATAGGTAGATAAATAGACGACAATAAAAACTAATATTTTTCCTATATTTATTTGTTAAATATGAGTGATATAAAACTGATTTTATTAAAATGTAGAGCTTATAAAATATGAAGATATTGCAGAACTTCTAAATGTTTAATAATAATATAATTTGTCACATTGAAGGGCAATATCCACGAAAACTAAAAACGTTAATTATTAGATTATTCTCTATGTAGGTACGTCGATGATGTAATTAGAAATAATGGCTTTTTTGTTTAAAAATACAAATGTAAACATTTTATTGTGTTTTGTTTCCGAATATACCTATCTACCTAGAGCCATTTTTATTAAAACTAACATCGTATTTAAAAACTCTTCTAGGTATTAATTTTATAGTATACATACTTATTAAAAAGAAATACTATCTTATTTATGCAAAAATCCTATAATAGCCGGATATTTCCACTTTGTATGTTCGTACGTAAGAATATAGATGGCGTTAGTTGCTGCAATACAATGTTTGTGTTCTTTCTAAGTAATTCATATTTAATTGAATATATATAAATATATACTTAATATGTTTATTTCTTTGATAATGGAAAAACACAAAATAAAAAATAAAAAAACATTTTGAATAAAATGATGTGAAAATATGTAGAGCATGACTGGAGTCGCATTAAAAATATTTACGTGGTTTTGGAATATCATTTAATTACTTATTTGAAATTTAATTATTAATTTGGACTAAATAATACAATCATTAAAAACAAATACTTTTTATTGTTATGTGATTTTTTATTTTTATTTTTCGTGTTCTTAAATGGATTACGGATGGACACATTTAAGCTTGCAAACGACAAAAATATCCACTAAGAATTAATAATGTCGTGCTTTTCAAACATAAAACCAACAAAATTAGCCAATTATCTCTACGTCAAAACAAATGAATTTCATGGCACTTATGTACATATTAGAACGAACATTATTTTTATCCGTCTATATTATCTATGTCAAGATCGTACGTGTATTAAAATTCATGATTTTACACAAGATTATCATCAAGCGCTTCGTGAGCACGGAGTAATTACATATATAATTGTATTTTACATATATAATTGTATTAACATTCGTACGGTACGTGCTGTGATTTATTAAAGATTTCGCTGTTACACCCGAATATGAATATGTTCTTGATAATTTTTTTTGTTGTATGACGCATGGACTTATGCTAATTTTATTGTACTGATCTTATTTGAATTTTTTACAGGTGAACGTTACAAATTACAATAATGTTTTTGGCAAATGTATCAATATTTTATAAGACAATAAAGAGCTTTCTATTGAGTAGACATATTGAGATGTACTTATACTGTATAGTTTCCTACGTTTTTCGTATCTAAACCTATCTCCATATTTTAATCTTTTTATAAATTAAGTTTTGTAGAGTTTTAATGTTTCTAGGAAAACAAAGACAATTTGTGTCATAGTAATATTTAAAGTGACTTGAATTTAAATTCATTAGCTCTACATTATTCCAGGCTGGTAAAATTAAATCCTAATTCTCCGACCGCTTTGCGTACAATTTAATATTAACCGTGCAAGTTAGACTGTTTGTTAGAAGTTAGAATTCCGTTCGTGGCATATAGTGTATATGTGTGGCATGGTATGCGTCGGCAGGTATGTGGTGTTACGTAACGACATAGGATGCTTCTTCTTGTGTTTACAGTGGCCGGAGAGCGACTGTCGCTTGTCCCCACTGCGCATCGATCCGCTCCGCCCACCGCTCGCTCCTCCCACCTGTCCCCCTACACCCCGGCGTTCCCTCACCCCGGCCTCTCGGCCTTTGTCGCGCGCCGCCCGCGCGGTCACCTGTGTCGCACGTCCTCAGTCGCAAAGCGGCCGCGTCGCGCGCCACCCGCCTCGTCCGAGCGCTCTATTATGACAGTGACGTGATGGACGGCAAAGATTTCGGTGCGGTCCCCGGCTTGCCGGCTGGCCTGGACTATTTTATGATGCCGCGCGTCACGCAACCCGCTCCGCAATTTGACTTCAGAAAACTCGGCGCTAGTTTCAGCGGCCGGGACGATGACAAAAATGAAGAGAGACGCACTCCTGAATATCCGTCGGAGCGACGTGAACCGCCACCTGCCCCTTGGCCGCTCGGTCTCGGTGTACAGTTCGTCAATCCGGCCACGGGGAAGAAACGAGTGCAGTGTAACGTTTGCCTTAAGACTTTCTGTGATAAAGGCGCGTTAAAAATACATTTTTCGGCTGTGCATCTGCGTGAAATGCACAAGTGTACGGTGGAAGGATGTACGATGATGTTCAGTTCACGGCGTTCGCGTAATCGACACAGTGCTAATCCAAATCCTAAGCTGCATTCGCCGCACGTGAGGCGTAAGATATCCGCGCACGATGGCAGATCCGCGCAACCTTTCCCATTGTTACCGGCGTTAGCTCGCTTACCTCTGCCACCGCCAGCGCTGCTACCGCCTGAACTCGCAGCACGCCTACCGCCACCGCTACAAGGTTCACACGGTCCTGCATCGATGCCTCCGAGAATTCCTCTTGAAGATCTTCGTAACTTCAGTGAAATAGAAAAAATGTACAGGAAGATTCCATCGCCAGAAGATTCTTCTCGTCATGCGTTAGACCTTGTGAAGCCTCATGTGAATTCTGATTATGAACCTTATAGTTGCAACGATAGTAGTTCTGAAGTTTTAGATGTTGATAAGAAAGAACCTTTGGAAACGCGAATCGAATCGCCGATCCACGAGAGGCGGAGCTACGATGAACCGGAAGATTTAAGTGTAAACAAACGAAAAGATAATATTAAACAAGAAAGTGTTCATTCTGAAAGTAGTGGTAGAATAGACACTACCTCGTCTGATGACAAGTCATCGCTAATTCCAAATAAACGTAAAAGAAAAAGTGGAAATCCCACGAGATGTTCGCAAAACAATGAATATAGTGTATCCGATGAAGAGTATAATGGTGATTTATTTAAAAATTTATCAGTTGCATGTTCGAGTCAAGCGACCGAGGAGCCATTATCATTAAAAAAACAAAAACCTGAAAAGTGGGAGCCATTTCAGAACGGTGAGGAAACGAATGTGGATTCGGAATCGATAACTAATGTGAAGGCTGAAAGTGAATCTGATGATGAGTCGAGTGTACCGAGTGTTGTCAGAGAAGGATTGCGATTGCGTTCCGATCTCTACACACCGAGTGACAGTGGAAGTGACTTGCACGCGCTGGAAGAGCGACTCGCGCGAGTACGATCCCCTTCAGCCAGTAGTGATAGGACCGACGATAGATCTGATATTAACGATATCGAAATTCCAATCGATGAAGAGAATCCTGATCGATGCACCGCCTGCGGGAAAATATTTCAAAATCACTTCACGCTGCGAATGCATTATAGAAACGATCACCTGAAGCTTCTTCACCCTTGCGACGTTAGCGGTTGCGATGCCGCTTTCCCTTCCCGGCGCAGTCGAGACAGACACAGCTCTAACATAGATTTACACCGGAGATTATTATCTACGTCATCGCCTGATAATCGAGAGCAGCGCCCCGCTTTTGAAGTCAATGCTGAATTACTTAACAAATTATACGCAGATATTAAGGGCCTCGCATCTACGCTTGAAAGCCTTCGATATGGCGGCGAGGAGTCATCGCAGCTACCAAACTACGTGTCTGAGACGATGAAATTCTATAGCAGGAATTTAGGTGCACTGCAAGCGGGTTTATTTCCGCAGTTAGGAGAGCGGGGGTTTTTTCCGGCCCCATTTCTAATGAGTAACGCGACGCCGCAGACGGGTGGGCTATACGGGGCTCCAGCGGGGGCCCAGTCGGCGAGAGAGTCGTTGTCACCTCTATCAGCGTCGTCTCCGCCCGTGCTGTCACCCGGGAGACTCGACGCAGCGCACGCGCGCCCCAGAGAGGACGCTAAACTGCTTTTTCGAGAGACTTCTGAATCCTACAAGAAGATGACCTCGTTGTGCGAGCGGCAGGAGCAACTGTACCAACACCATGTCCCCGTGTCATGACGCACCCCGTACAACCCGCGCGCCTCTTGGTGATACCTCACTCCTTAGCCCCCGCGCGTGTGAACAGACTCTGTATATTTAATTGTTAATAATATTAATTGTTTTAATTCTATCATAATTCGTTTTGTATTTTTCTTGTGATATTTAGACAAATATATCGTAATCCCACGAACTGTAAGTTAGGGATAGTACCTACCGCTTGGGTATTTCTGTTGGCGAAGCGAAGTGCAATAAGGTTAAAGTAATGGACGGCGTATGTACTGTATCGTGTAGAATATTCGTAATCGATGTTGAAAGTAAACGTTATAATGATCAGCTTCATTTATTGTTCTGGCGCAATAAACTCATTGAGGAAAAAGTACAATTGTTTTTATTTCCGACTGCAGCGAGCGTGTTGAATCGAAGAGGTAATCTTGTTACGCCTTATTAATAACAATGTTCACGATAAATGCACTTTATGAGGCCATTCAAGTGTGAACTAACATCTGCCTAACATTTTTTTCTAGCTCTAACAAACTGTTACGCTTAGTGCTCATTATAATGACTCCAATAAGATGTTTTTTAATCCTGTGTGACTAGCATTCAAACTAATCGCTATAAAAATAAACTTAATAACAAAAATCCATTAAAAGTTAAATTTTAAATATTTAAATCGGTTTTAAAATTTTATAATTCAATAAATGTCCATCAAATGACACAGATACAGCGATTAAATATGCAAAAGTAGGTCAAAACATCACATGCAATCAATTTTGTCGTAAATTTGTAAAGTATAATTAATATTTTATAGTTATGTACCTACATTTTGTAGAATGCCTTATACGACTTCCGTATTAAATTCAACACACAAGTAAAATGTCACATCTGATAAATTAGATTCTTTGAATGATAAATTAACAGTGATTAACATTTTCTAAATTTAATATTCTTAATTCTTAAATCAGTAATTTATAAAGATTTAAGAAGAAAGCTCTTAACACAGATGCATTATTAAGTTAGCTGGAGGGTTGTTGGTCAGAGTTGCTTTGTTTAATAGAATTATGCATTAGTAATGCTTTTTAATGGTTAAACATTAATATAAATGGGTGTTAACTGTAAGAGCAAATTTAATAGATGCTAATGTTTTCAGTAATAAGAGAAAACAAAACCAAACAATCTTTCAACTACTTTATGTACACTTATTTGTTTTGAGAAACAGTTTCGATGAAATAATTGTAAGTCAACTTCATAACAGCTTAAGATTAAAAAAAAGCTTTGGCTTTGTTTACGATATTTTATTTGAATGCTCTACAAGTACTAGAAACAAAATTACCTATAGTTCTTCTTCTAGTAATAGAACTCTACCAAAAACATGCCTAAAGGGCACAATTTTAAACTCACGGCTCTATTGGAGAATTACACATGGATTAATAACACACAATTCAGTGCTTTTTAAATTTTATAATATTCTTATTACAACACATTATTCTTAAATAATAATTATGTATATGTTACATAATTGATGAAACCTTGTCACAAAGCCAGTCCCAGGTTTTAGTAACAATGTAGCTCTGAGCAAAAGTTAATTCTAAACAAACGCTATTTTATTCTGTGGCTGAAAGAAAATTCTCTCAAAACATAATATACCTATATAAATTGCTTCTGCTCTATACAGTATATGGAATGCCCTGATTTTCACGATTAATCTATTCAATAATTGTTACAAATGATCGAAACAAAGTCTATACTAATTATAAAGCTGAAGAGTTTGTTTGTTTGATCGCGCTAATCCCAGGAACTACTGATCCGATTTGAAAAATTCTTTCGGTGTTAGATAGCCCATTTATCGAGGAAGGCTATAGCCTATATATCATCACGCTAATACCAACATAAGCGGAGCCACGCGGGTGAAACCGCGGAGCGCAGCTAGTCTCTGTCAAGCAGACTACAATGTATTACATAATAAACATTACCATGTAGAGAACGAATACATAAATAAAAAAAGTGTATTTTTCTAGACCGTTTGACATCGTACCATCTACGTCTTAACTGTTATAATTAAAAGTTAAAACCTAAAAAATACTATACTGTTTTTAAAATACGTTCTTTAACCTATCACAACAAAAAAGCTCGTATGAAAACATTCCTTTAATAACTTGATAATAAAAAACAGACATGCAATTTACCGAGTGTCCCATCTCGTGAGAACTGACTGAGTCGTGTTGCGAATTAACCTTTTGCGACTTAATAACAGGCCTGTATCAAACGCTAGCGTATGATTCTAAACAAAAAAACAACCAGTGATTTGAGCTATAAGTATCTAGTTTTTAAGTTAATCATGCAAGGGTTTCTGATGATTTTGTACGGTGTGTGAAATCGTTTTGTTTGTCAAGAAAATTGGATTGTTTTCGTCTAGAAACGTCATATTTTTTAACATAACAAAATATTTGTAAAGGGAAATTCGGGCTACCACATATAGCGAAGTGATTTTTAAGTATATGGTTAGTAGAACGTTTATTTTCTTTACGTATGTAATTTTCTTACAAAACGTGAACAAAAAATACGCAATGAGCTTTTTACTTTTTGGTATTGAACAAAGTTATCATATATGTATGTATACCTATCATAAATAATAACATTGTTGTTGTTCATGGACATTATATCAAAGACTAGAATATATATCTAAGTGTTTAATTTTAATTTTAATTTAATTATCTCAAAATTTATTGCTATACTACTAGCCTCTACCTATCGGACGAATAAATAATAATTAGACTAGTTACTTTATTAAATAAAACCTTTGCAACTTACAATCTAAACGAAAACCTGCCACTAGGGACAATTAAATCCACATTTAAATTATTTTAATTGGTCGCTACTTAAACTAATAGAAAAACGGATATTTCGTAACATTAAAAATTCAGTCCAATTTTCATTGTTACTCGAAATAAAGTTAATTATCACTTGAAACGGATTTCCAAATTGCCGTTCATTACAACCCATCAAGGTTCTACGGGCATATGACGTAATTTCTGTAATAACATGTAAAACCGGCTACTCACCTACCTGAAGCAGGGGCAATATTAGAATTGCACCCTTAAACCGGCTACTCATATACCTGCAGCAGGGGCAGAATTGCACCCTTAAACTGGCTACTCACCTACCTGCAGCAGGGGCAATATTGGAATTGCACCCTTAATTGGCTCCTTGATGATGTGTATAGACAAGCTGGGGCAATTTAAAGAACAGCTAAAATTGCTCCGACCGCCGCGTCACCGAGATTGTTCCAATATTGCCCCTACGGCAGATACGTGAGTGTCTGCCATACAGTGTGTGGCTTTAGACGATTTGACAAAACGTTTAAAAGCTTTAAGAAGTCATTTGTTTAATGCTGGACGTTATTTTCTAAGGTCGCGGTTAGAGTACAATTTATTGAGCTATTTGATTTAATTATAGTGTTGTTTAGATGATTTATGTTTGCGTCAGGTTTTTGTACTGTAAAAAATGTGTCGTCTTGTAATTTGAGGATAATTTCTTTTTTTATCGGTATCGTAATTATGGGTATGCAAACTTATAGTGGTGTGTGGTGCCTAGATAACAGTTTTTGCTGTTAATTATATAGTTGATAGAAGAGAAATCAACCACTGAAGTATAGGTTTAATAAACATAAATGTGTCTCTTTCAGCTAACGTCAAATGATACAAAATATTTCGCGAGTAGGTCTTTGAAAATCAAACAAATGAATACTTAACATGAGTGTTTAAATAATAAAACCATCATAAGTATTTTATTAAAAGATTCGTAAAAATATGGATAAGGAATAATAATCCGTAAGGAAAATTACCTTTATTGTAAGGGTAGAGCTCGACTACATTTCGATTAAGAAATATATTATCTAGTGATATTAAAACTAATAAAGTTAATAAATGTTTAATTCTATGTTCGAGTTCGTAATAAATAACAATAATACAAAATCTTTAATTAATCTAACTTTTTATGTCACTCAGTTTCATAAGCAAATACAACTTAGTATGCCACTCAGTTTCATAAGCTAAATGGAGTTTACAATATTACATTGAAAGAGCTAATTATATCAGCCCAAGCACAGCATCCCTTATCTATAACGATTGAAAAAATAAGTAAACTTGTGTTTGAGTTTATAGCTAGAGGGTGTTCTCAAATTGTCGGGTCGGATATTAATTAGGGTTTGACAAACTGTGCGGTCTTCTGTGTACCCCGGGCTACGAAATTTGATATTGTCTTGACTTTAATTGTTAAATGCTTACGTCTGGTTTTGTAACTGTTGATATTTTGAACACCATGTATCTATACTAATATAATAATGCTGGAGAGTTTGTTTGTTTGAACGCGTTAATCTCAGGAACTACTAGTCCGATTTAAAAAATTATTTCGGTGGTAGATAGCTCATTTATCGAGGAAGGCTAAAACAACATAACGCTAACATCACGCTAAAATCAATAGGAGTGGAGCCAAGCGGGTGAAACCGCGGAGCGCAGCTAGTAAGTGATAATTATAACGTGATTACTTAGTTTAGATTATTGATAGTTTTACGTTTTTAGATGAAAAAGTATGTCAGTCTATAAATTATTAATAAGGAAAGGTACAATGTTACAAAGATGGTGCTAATTTGACATTAAAATGCATAGCACTTACGTGTTAATAATAAAACTTATGATTAATAATAATTAATTCAAATATTACGGTGAAATTTTGAGGTGTCAATTCCGTTTTGATAAATTAAAATAACGTTATTCATCGTAACAGGCTTTTTTTTATTCGAACTTTATTATTGAAAGCTTTTCTTTTAAATTTATTTTTTAAGCTTTTGCATAATATAAATAACTAGCTGTGCCCTGCGGTTTCACCCGCATTTCTCAGCTGGCTATCCAACACCGAAAGAATTTTTCAAATCGGACCAGTAGGTTCCTGAGATAAGCGCGTTCAAACAAACAAACTCTTCAGCGTTATTATATTAGTATAGATATGATAACATCTAATAAATCTGTAAAAGACTAAAAGTTCTCCATAGTTAAAAAAAGTTGAAAATGATGATAATTACTAATATCACCTTTAAAAGTATCCCATCGTTTGACAAAATGTACAAAGGCATTTAAAGCCCCCAAAGGCGTTACAAGACCAAGGGCAATAAAAATTATAATATCAAGATTATTATAGCGGTTGTAACTATAATAGTAACATAATTATGTAACTTTCCCGCGGTACAACTCTTATAGGTTTATGACTTAATTAATCAACGTTTTTGGTAAATTTACACTGTTTAAAGTGACTTTAGTTTTTTTTGAAGTGTCTTTGAACTTGGAAGTGTTCTAACTAGAAAGCGAGGGAGGCAAAAAGCTATTACATACTATGTGTAACACATGTACTTGATTTTGTTCAATATTCGATTCCTGAAATGAGCTGTACATACCTCAGTACAAGGATGTACAACGAACTATCTATAATATAAAAATGAATCCCAAAATGTGTTGGTAAGCGCATAACTTTAGAACATGGCTGAACCGATTTCTTTAATTCTTTTTTTATTTTATTCCTTGAAGTACGAGGATGGTTTTTATGTAGAGAAAACGTGAATATGTACCACGGGCGAAGCCGGGGCGGACCGCTAGTTTTAAATACAAATCACTTGCCTGATAAACATGAATTTACTGAAACATTTTGATCGATAGTACCTAACAATTATTATTATCCGTCAAATGGATATATTTTGTCAACTATCGTATTAAAATTTGAATATAAAGCAAGATCTACGACTCATCATTTTTACCGTCACAAACAAAACACAGAAATCAACAAACAGTTTCATTTATAAACAAAATTGTTATTACACTTTATCTATAAATGATAGGATAAAAAATATACACAACAATTCAAAACAGATAATTAACCTAGCTATATTCATGCAAAGTGTTCGTATAAGATTATTTTTTTTTAATAATTATGAGGCTATTTCAAAAAGTGGCATCTAATATCTATCCCGGTTTTACCCTAATGCATTTTTTTCATTACCTCCAGTCACAAACAAAACCAAAAATCAACAATTTCATACGCAAACTGACACAATCTATGCATTAATTAATTACAAAGCTACAGAGTATAAACGCCTTTTATCTCGCTCGTTCAAACATTGTCACGTTAATTACATAATTTCATAGACAAAGATGTTAGAGGAAAATCTCAAGGAAGCTGCGCAGCCTGAGGCTTGGCTTTAATCTGTCTCCAGCAGCTTTAGTCAAAGGGACTTGACTCAGAATATTAAATGACTGTTTAAAAATTCTTAAAGATGTTATGTAGGTATTTTTCTGAACAAATTGACAGTGTTTTTGATTATATAATTGTGGTTACTGTTTGTTTGTCTTATCGTTATTATATTTAATTAAGTTTTAAACATAATTTGAAGATGATCGTTGTCGCAAAAGCATTATATATTAATACAACATCATATTGCGATATTTTATGGTAAAACATGAATTATAGATATATAGGTACAGATTATACTTACATAGAGTTCAATATCTCGTGGAACTGTTTAATTTATTTGGTTGAAATTACTACCAAAATTCAACATGTTCGGTACATGACACCTTGCAAAAGAAAATACATTTTTCACAAAATAAACCAAATGTAACAACTAACAATTCACATTGAGAATGAAAGCTTAAAGCACATTTTAACCGCAAAATAAACGAAAAAATCTATTTGAAATATTTTACTCTTATCTCGAAAACATTACGTATATCTACAAACTTCGTAGACGGGAGTTTAAAATATGAAAATTTCAATAGCATGCAAAACGTAACCAATAAAACCCTTGTTCTCTTATGATGTAAATTCGTTTCATGTCGTGGGGTGTCATGAATATTTCACATGTTGTGATCAAAGACAATCGCCGTGACGTCACGTGACGTCAGCCGTGACGCGTCATAGATATTCCCGCGCTTTTGATATTTATCGCGGCATTAAATGGTTAAAGGAAATGTTTTTATGTAAATTGTTATGATTATGGGGAATTAAATAATTCTTAAGAAGAATAATGAATGAGGTTGTAGGGATGGAACTTGCGCGAAATGCAGAAAATATCTCAATGTGTTTTGGTTAGAATATTATTCCCTTTGAAGTATTAAAATATTGTCATATTGATATTAAAGTATCGAAATTTATTCAGCAAAGCCCTTTAAAATAATTACAACAGCAACCATAACCAGATCAGCGCTGTGAATGAAAAATGTTAAGCACATTTTCACGTGAATTTTCCGAATGGTATAATATTATCATTCGACTTGTACACAATTATAGTGGTGGTGTTCGACATAATATTATGTTAAGTCGATTTAAAATACCACTCAATAATAAACGTCAATACTGAACAAGAATTTTCCACGACAAAAAGCGGAATGCATCGAATAAACACATCTTCCGCGGGGTTCACAATCTTATAGGGCTATCACTTGTCACATTAGCGGCGTGAAGCTCCGATGCAAAATTCACCGGATCGTGACAACCCTGACACGCAGAACTGATGTTTCTGACGCGAGTTGCCGCGGCCTGACACTTTTGACTTTGACTTTTAATGCCTTAAAACGAGTGACTTTGAGTGTCATGCGTGAAATATTCTTGTATTGTTTGTTTTGTATAGTATGGTATGGTCTAGCTTGCTCTATGTTTTTTATTATGTTGGTATTTAGTCACCATGAGGGGAAAATCTTTTTACAGATTCGAAATTATTGAATCAATTAAAACTTATTCCATCATTTGTTTCATTACTAGCGAGTTTTGATTTCGTATTATAGTCTCTAATTTTTAATAAATTTCGCATCTCGTCGAACTTCTACAGATTTCAATCGCAAAGATTTCGTTTTTGCGAGCTGGTCTAGTAATCTTGAACTCTTCGTTTTGATTGCTGCAATCACTGAAAAAAAAATAACAATTCATTGATACCGATGTCAGTATATATAATTATTGCTCGCGTAACTTTAACAGCTTTTATCCAAGATATTTGAGAATAATTGTAATAAATTACTAAATGTACAATATTATAAATGGACTGTATACTGCACTACCTACTGGATTCAAATCCAAATCCGAAATTTCATAAAGTAGGTACTTTAGTACTACGAAAATTCCTAAGAAATTGCACTTTCCAATTATTCTACAAGCAAACCGATAACAATATGTTACCGCATTACCATAGTGTAGCCACCCTTGCATTTTTATCACCTTCCCAATTTTATTGGAGACATTTGCCAGCTGCATCGAATGTTTGTTTATGGGAAAATGGCTCCTTAATGCATTGCTTTTTCGTGAGTGGATTGAAAAGTGCACATTACCTTTTTCGTGGTTGGGTTATGATTCAAGGGGTTGCGAATTGAAATCTAGTAGATGTGTGGTTGTGTGGTAGGTATTATTAGATTTAGCGGGTGCATGATGATGGAATTGGTCATGTGGTTAGTAGAAATTTTACTCATATAAATGAACTGTGTTATCACTACATTATACGAGCTTATTTTAGATTAAGATATAGGCCGACTTGGCTTTAGGTACCTTAAATTTGTCCGACCACAGACCACTTAAAAAACTCAAACATTTCACGCAACATACCTATAGACATTCTATGAAATTTTGACGTTGTTATTATAAGCTGCTCACACTAACCAGATGTTGGTCGTGGCGGGGTGAGGGAGGAGGAGGAGAGGGAGAGGGGGTAAGGTGAAGGAGTACACTACAACAGAAATAGCGTTTGACGTTTGTATCCGCGGTGGCGCCTGTTCACTGTCAACTTTATAGATCGGAAATATGTAGAGAGTAGAGACGGACGGATATTTTGGTATTTTTTATTTGGAATAGTAGGTATGTATTTTTTATGAATACAAATATGTAATCTTTGATTTGTGTCAATAAATATTTATTGAATGGTAAGTTTCGTAGATGTTATACTGTATGAACTATTTTATTGCAATGTTATTGACATCTTGTAGTACATTTTAATTTCATTTAAAGGACCAACACCATCTTAAGGTTTCTTTACTTTTATCATACTTACTATATAATTTAACGCCAAAGCCAGAAATAAATTTTGTATGTAAATATGTTCAGAAAATAAATCGACACCGCGGGCTCTACGCGCAAATTAACCTATAAACTTAAAGAGGGCGCGTTAAAATTGAAAATAAATCCAATATCAATTTGAGCGCGCGCCAAGTATCGGTTGATGTCGATACGTGACGCTACCACTCGACGTCCACATAATAAACTTTTGAATAAATTTTACAGTCGTCTGTTTTATCGAGTCGATTTTTATATGCGGTTTGCAACACTAATCCCTTGTGTTTTTGAAAATAGAATGGAATCTCGTTAATTTTAATATAGGTAAGAAATTAATAGAGGCGAACGAATATTTTAAGTAAAATAATAGACTTTTTGCTTCCAATGTGTTAATTTTTTTTGAAAAAAAAAACTATAATTACTTTACATAGGAGTTGATATGGTTGTAGAGTAGCAACAACTTAATAATGCCGATTTCCTCCTTCTTAGTAAAAGTACGATGATATCTTTTAATTACACATAAACCGTTATAGGGGTAAGGGTGGTAGTGGTACAAGGTATTAAAATCTTCAAAACCATACGACATTCAGCGCAGCTAGTAAAACCGCGTATCGAAGCAATGACGCACTTATGCGCCTGGTGGCAAACGAACTATTTTTGTGGCTAATGGCTACAAAAACAAACGCGGAATGTATTGGTAGTGTCTCGTTTTATATGATTGACGATAATCTTCGACGGATTCATTTATATATAGCTACAAACTCTGCTTTGTAAGTTGAGAGATTTGTATGCGCTATTTCGAGATATTTCGAGATTTAGCGACTGATGCTTTTATGTTTTGGGCTGGAGGCGGGACAATTGCTTTTCGATCGGTATGTGGGTTATCGTAAGTTGTTCAAGTATAACACAATTCAAGTTTTAGTTTGTTTTCCAATTAATCACATATTCGTGCTCTTTTAATGTTTGTTTAATATTTTCAGATGTTCTCCTGAATTTAAAAGTTTTAATTAGTATGTACCTATAGTGATTGAAAAACTCGGCTAAAACAACAGAAGAGTGGACAACTATTTTAATATAGGTACTAAATAAATTTGTAACCACAATAATAATATGTAGAGACATGGAATTTTGTATGCGTATTATGTACAGTGAAAAATTTTGTAGATACTTGATAGAGAATAAATACTTTCCCAGTACTTATATTTTTCCTAGAAATAAAGTTTATTCAGCAAAGTTTACTGTTTATTCGCCGCCCGCCGCGAAAGTTAGGTTCTTGGAAGGGCGTCTTTTAAATCTTCAGTTTTTACATGAAATAATATTATCTTTATAATTTTACATTATATACCAGTGAATATACTCGCTTATTCTGATCTAAATAATATAATATAATAAACTATAATTGGTGTAGGAGCAAATCAAGCGCGTTTTGTCAAAAAGCGCAAAACGATCGGAGCATTAATAAAGTAATTTCATAAAAAACGACCTTGATTAGCGCTATCTTGATAAGCGCAGTTTTTGCCGTAAACCAGTTTGACAAATTAACAGAAAGTTACCGTTAACGTATCTCAAAGATTCGTGCCAAAACATTTTGATTAAATCTCAGCAGAGGCTTCTATCAACCCGGATGTTGTATGATTGGAAATTATGTCTTTAGCTCATCTAGAGGCGACTGCAATTATATTGCTTCATGGGAATCAAGAACTGATGGGTATTATTTGGTTTTTCTAATTTACTACTATGGTTGTTGAGGATCGGTTCTTTGGAATTTCAGAAGTTATTCCTAAAGAACGAAATAGCAAAATATTGAGAGGTGGTTGATAAATAGCTTATAATGGTTCGATCTCATGAATTGAATGGATAACATTAGTCGTTTTTCATCTAAAACACCACATTGAGACTTCTAAATGACAAAAACATTCAACCATGCTAAATTTGAAACATAATAAAGCTTATTAACGAATTGTTTGTGTGATCAATAGCTTCTTTCCAACTTTAACTGGAATAAAACTTCAAGAAGGTAGAAGTCCTTACAATTAATTCAATATAAAATAGCTAAATTAATCGAATAAGTAAATTTTGATAAATACGAACCTTCGCTCTTAACCAAGCATATGTTACAAGGATTAGAGTCAACCAATTCATAATATATGAATGTTAAATGTCAAATTCACTTTTCATTTAGGTAAAGGTCCTTCGAGGGCGACGGCCTAGGGCTCATTACTTATGCAGGAGGAGGTCCGAATATCACTTACTCCCTGAGGACCCTAGTTATAAATTATAGGGATTTGAGAGATTTAGCACTCGTAATTTGGACTAGTTACGGATTTATAGAGGTAGATTATTTTTACCTGGTATTTGGAAGGGAAATGTCTTTGCATAAACTCAATGTTACAAAATACAAATATGTTATACCTTGTATTCATGATGATTCTGTGTAACTGATAAACCTGAATCGATTTAGTTGATATTTTCTGTTCTCGGTAGTCTGTGATTTCAAATCATTCCAATAATGTATGTATAATACAATATACATAAATGGCATAATGTAATAATAATAATTCATAATAATTCCATATAGCTAGTAACATTTACCTTTAAATGACAACACAACTACGTCGAATTCCGCTGTTTCATAGAGACAGCTTCAACTTAATAATCCCTAAGTATATATTTGTTTACATTTCATCTCAGATCTTTCGAGTTTCAAATACACCATAAATCATGTAAATTGGTTTAATTTCCTTATTAACGTGTCCTTTGATATAATTTAGTATACGAGTGGGTGTCACCATGTTGAAAGTGTTTGTAGGCGTGGGAACGTTTATCAATCATTATCTTAAACGAATGATAAAGGATCGTGTTTGTGATTTAGCGAATTAGCCATGCTTTCGACTTGGTGTTGTGACATAGTTCATTGTTAGTATGTTTTGAAGTATCGATATTTTGTAATGTGGGTGTTCTTAGGAATAATGTTTGACGTTCGTCCGCTTTAGAACCTGTGGATATGTTCTAGTTAGATTATCCGTCGGTTAAAATGAAAAATAGGTACCTATATAATAATTAGGAAGTGGTGTAATTGGCTCATAATTTTGTTGAATAATGCTCAAAGAGTTCGCTAACGATATTAATTAGTAAAGTGCTGAAATCTTGTAGGTACTTGAATGCATAAAAGCCGTCGTTATTACTAAAAATATTTAAGATCAGATTTCATACATTTGTAGGTAGTTGATAGACAAAATATTATAGTTTACTAGTAGATACATAATTAAAGACCACATAAACTTTGTAACTTCAATTTGCCTCATCACAGACGGGTATCAGAATTTATGTAAGAGGCAGGTCCGTGGTGAAAGAGCATCAAACGGTTTATATCAATGTATCAATCTTCAGAACTATCATATGGCTGACAGAACAAGTTTTCTCCAGAAGAACCAAAGGGTATGATTAAATTCCGTGACGTCATTTGTCATGTAAACCCGAGCGGGTCAGGGGGTCACCATACGTCTTCTTTCGTCCATGTACGTGATTAGTTGTGATCGGTCTTGTTTGTTATATAAATGTGAATTATGTAAGGTATTTTCTTTTTTTGTGGTTATGTGTTGATGGTAGTTAGAATAATTTGTGTTTTTTCCAACTGGCTGTGTAAAGTGTGTAGGTATGTATGATTTGTGATAAAGTTGAAAGTGATTTTGATCGATATTAGCTTTACTAAGGCCTTTCTACTCGTCTTTTCGTTATATTTGGTTAAAGCTACAATAAATGTATAATTTTAAACATAACAAGTCGAAGTCGTCTTACCAAAAATGCATCCTATACACCCATTCAAAACAGAATACGTACACATTTCTACATCTAAATTCTTAATCCCAATGAACCCAAAAAATAAGTCATCTAAAATAACAAATTAGACCAACCAGATTGCGTCATCAAATTTCCAGATGACGTATATTACGCGTACTATATAATATACTATATTTTTAATCCATTATCGTAATGAATAAACGTGACACAATTATACCGATTGGAATCATCCGACTCACGGCAATTAGCCACCTGACATTATTACATTTAATAATACCTATAGGAAGTACATTATGTAGATATGGTTTTAGAAAATTCTAGTATAATTATTGATACTTAGATTTCATTGTAACTTTATAATAGGTGTTAGGTATGGTTTATAGAGCAATTTTATTGAACTGTTAATTAATTGTTTATGCCTATACTGTGGTCTGTGTTAAGGTTGACGTTTAGATTACATTGATAGGTAAAAGCCATGTGATATAATATTACATTGTATTTAAAGCTTTATATATGTAGTTAGCGTTTCTAAAAAAATGAAACTGCAGTCATCTATATTTATGAGAATAAATATGAATTTAAATAGTCAAAATTATGATTAAAATCATGGAACTTTCGAAAAGGTTTTTTATGTAGTTTTACAAATAGCTTGCTGTGTTGTATACTTGTTTAAGTAAGGGATAAAGAGAGCAAAATAATATGAGTGGTTATTGAAGTCATACTTCTTTTGGCGCGATGGAGAAAAATGATGAGAGTGAATTTTTACGATGCGCGCGCACACCGACACCTAAATTTAACAGCATGAAGTTAGTTCTAGGCGGTATGAAAATTGATAACTATGTTCAAGTTGTATATTCTAGTATTTTTTTCCATACGCCAAAGAAGTGTAACTTCTAACGCGTGTACATAAGTACACACACTCTTTTTTGATATATTATGAACAACAAAAGTCGAATTGATAAAATTTATTAAAAAGCTCTATAATTCATACAGAAAAGCTACACTTTTTCATTCCTTATAAAGCATATTAATCAATTTATAATAAAGATGAAAGGCTAAATATTTCATAAGTTGATGCCTAATAGATAAACTCTGGCTCTGGCAAATTTTAATGGCTCTAATAAGAAACTTCATAGGTACTTTCTTTCACTTATAGAAAGGTACCGTTTTCCCGGCTTACATAGCTTAGATATATATTTTTTCAGCTTCATTCTTCAACTCCTAGTAAGTAAATCCACGTACAAATTTAACATCTGCCTCATAGCTCGGAACCCACGTCATGTACGGAAACCAGAAGCCCCACGGCCCACCGTCATACAGGAACCATATTTTCTCACGTTCAAGATGATTTAGTGATTATTCGTAATCAAACAATTACAAGAATATTAGTCACTTGTTTCGTGATTTTATCTCAATGACGCAGACCAATGATAGTCGTGCTGAACTTAAATGATTTTTACGTGAGTAAGCCACTCGTTTATAGTGGTTATAGTGATTTGGGTAGTGTAAAAATTATATTTAAAATTCTGTTTGTAATAAGCAAGGGTTTGTAATAATACGATACGGATGCAGAAGAAACTTGTAGTGTGTATAAATTATAATAATTGATCTGTCCTGGAGAACATGGACAAATTAAATATAAAAAATATTGTTGATTTTTTAAATAAGAAAGTGATAAAAATACTATAATCGACACTGCAAAATACATAACTGCATTGAAGTTATCGATAGTTTTACATGGTTTTACTCTTACTTTTTTAATTTTTACATAATATAATGAATTGTCTCTACAATTTTCATTTCATATTAAAATGTTATCAATAAAATATGAATTACCTACTTTAAGTATCTACCTATTTGTACAAATTATTCGACACGTTAAAAATAGTAAATTTACAACATAATAATATGTAGCTAAAGATGTTATAAATGTGAAAGCATATTGTAATTTGCAATTTCTCTAGTATTGTGAAAGTGTGTGGACAGAATATTCGCTTATGTTTACTTACGTGTAAAATTTTGTAAATATCATATAATTTACTAGACTTAGAATCTTATTGCAATTTGTAGACGACTTTCGTGTTGGATTAAATAAAAGCATTATAGATATCTAATAAAAAAGTGTTAGGCAGACGTACGAAATAAAGTACTTAGTTTTTGTTTAAATTAGACTTAGGCGATAAACTAAGTTACAATTTTGATTGCATTTTTATTTTGTAAATGAATGAAAGTGCGAATAACAACTCGGATACATAATTTACATCCCTATCAAATGCTAACTGTCCCTTCAAAATAAACTTGCAATCGCAAAGTCAAATCAACACCCTTGAATCCTAAATTACCTCACTAGATATCGGGGTCGCATATTATGGTGTTTCGCTTATTACCTGTCACACGTTCGCATAGATCTTGGTAATGCGCGCGTGCGCAGATTATACGCCAGATGATATGTTATTTACACGACTGCTTAGCCGAGAACGTAATTTATTTTTGATATATTCATGTTCACGCGTTTTAAGGCTATTTGCGCTTCGTTTTTTCTGCGGCTTTGGTTGTTTTTTGTTTGTTTTATGAAGACGTAGGAGTAGGTTAGTTTTTCCCAATGTTAAGGGCATAGACATATTATGTGGGTGGGTGGTTTCCAAAAAATTTAATAAAATACAGTCGTAATTACCAAACATAACTATCTATCCTTAATTAAACCGATTGATTTTATTCAATAGAAATGCATTGACATTTGCATTTTTGGTGTGTGTTTATGTTTATTAAATTAAGTGCACTTGGAATACAAATCCCTCAGATTCTCCACCATTAACTTGGCCGGCCAATAAGGCCCAAAGAGATAGTATTCATAAAATTGCGTGTGCATATATAATCTTTTTCTTAGTGCAGTAGTGTATCTATAATCATCATCAGCCCATATATGTTCCCGCTGCTGGGACACGGGCCTCCTATGAGGGTACAGGCCATAATCCACCACGCTGGCCAAGTGCGTGTTGGCAGATGACACATGTCGTCGAACTTTTTAATTCTTCGACGTGTCGGTTTCCTCACGATGTTTTCCTTCACCGTTCGAGCAGTGGTGATGTTACAACATGCGCAGATAAATTGAAAAATCAATTTATTTCCTGCGCTCTCGCCTGGTCTCGAACCACGGACTTATCGATTCGAAGTCTAAGGTCTCACCACTGAGCCACCACTGCTCGTATCTATAATATGCGTTTACAAATAAGTATATTTGCTAAGTAATTGTAACATTTTCCATTGAAATCAATTTGATTACTATCTAGTCAATGATTCCTTTGTCTTCATTGTCGTTACAATGACTAAATATTAAAAATAAAGGGTTAAAATCACGTTGTTTTCAAATTTACGTCACGGTAGGCCAGTCTATAAAAAATGTGTCTCAAAGCAAAACATTCTATTTTTAGAGTAACAAAAACATGTTTTCGTTACGTAACCATAACTAAAGTTTTATAAGGTGTTAACAATTTTGATACAAAAGCTCTGTAGGGGCTATAAAAAGCGGATTAAACGGCCTTCCAAGAATTACAAATAGTTAAAAATCAGTTAACAGCCGCGGTGTCGATGTCAGAGCGTTTAGATCGTGCATGTCGGAGGCATGATTGGTACAATTATTATCGTGACGTCACAGTTTTTTATGCATGCATTATAAATGGGAATAATCCTGAGACATATTAGGTCATATTCGCTTGTTATTCTAGATTTTATGACACGTTTGTGCAGTGGTTTCGTCGATCGATGTTTCCTGTTAATCATCCTATGGTCGTTATAGGTAGGTAATAAAATAAAAACCAATCGAAATCAATCGAAACTTAAAGAGATAAGCGTTCTTAAAAAAGGAATTTTTCTGTCATTATTACAGTAATAAACACCTATGACCAATTAAAATCAGACGACGAAACGAAAGATTGTGATTTTAAAAATTTATTGATCAGTAAAAGCTATGCACTGTTATTACTTGCTATAAAACTAAGAAACTTTATTTACATACATATTTGATTCGAATACAAATTATTGTTGGTTGACAACGAACAGGTAATAAATAGGTAAAAAACTGAATAGATTACCATACCTAAAAGTTTAGCTTTATAGAAGAGAAGCTGCTTTTATGAAGCTATAGGTATATAAGAGTCATTATATGATACATACCTATATGATATATCCATATAATTTTATGAAGTTCATTAAAGGAACTACTGGTTCGTTCTTTTCTTTCTTTCTTTCATTGAAAACTAATTTTTGAGTTGGATAGTAGGTACCTACATTTATCGCGAATATCTGAGAAATGCAAACATTTAGCAAAAAATATTCGAAAAGTTTGGTTTTCTTCTGACTATTTATAGGCAATAACCATATTCTGTAAACACTCCTAAGTCCTAATCTTCTGAGCTTTCTTTAGTTATAACTAATGTTACTTTCCTTTCAAGAGAGAACGAATACAATAACCGCCTAACTCTAAATTAATAGAATAACACCACAGTCTCCAACATGTAAACATCGATTTTTTCATCGTCTGTCACATTCCCTTACGATTCACCAGAATCGATTCACTGGAATCGATTCTGAGTCGATTGTCTCGATCGCGTATCGTCGAGTCATTTAATCGTTACGCTGTGTGATTGAATCACGTATACACCAGGATGGACTCTTTCTAATTACATGATATGTCAAGGAGAGGAGTAAGGGATAAGCGGTAGCAGTATTTGGTGGCTATAATTGTTTAATTTTTAAAATAAAGCACAATAATTCATGACAGTTAAGTAAAAATGTATGGTATAAACTTACTAAAAATATATAACATTACATTAAAAATGTTAATATAGTAATAATAAACTGCAGCAATCTACATAATAAATAGATTTTATTTCACTCAGGTATACTTTGAAACAAAGAATACTACATTAATACTTGCTGCTCTACATTCGCTAATTAGCGCATTTTAATTCACTGAAACTATGTTTACTCACTTTAGAACATCTCAAATCACTGCTATTTATCAATAAATAAACCAGTTATATTACTTATTAGAGTGTTCAAAAACATCGATAACTTTTAAACTCACAATACCTACTCACTGTAATTATCTTACCAATACATACATAAATCTTACCAATGTTGAAACCAGTTACACGGTCTATTTTTTAATTAAAATACTCGATAATCTTATAACTTGTACTTTATAAGACGGCGCTGGCGCCTCCATGTCACAACAAATCTCCGGCCCAGTTCCCACAGATTTGTCACACATTGTCAAAACGACTGCTTCTGTCAATTTTATTAATATTATAATCTGTGCTAATGTTCCTGTGTGGTGCAACTTTAAAATGTCGCGATATGCTATGATGGAGGTCATTTGTTTTGCATTATTGATAAACGTTAGTAGGTATTTAGATGTATTTTGTAAAAATCGTCAGTCTTTTGGTTGATCTACTTTATAATAATATTTTGTACGCTTTCATAATTGGTCAAATGCTACAAATATAGTTAAATATTTTATAGAGCCGCGGTTTAAATATAAAAAAGAAACAATGTTAGGCAAATATTTCCTTCTTTAGTTACATTAACAGAGATGTCGCGGAAGAATTCTAACAAATACCCGCGGCCCCCTCATTAAAGCGGCTCGACGGAACACAGTGGGGTTTTAGTCGGTAAGAATCCGACATAACCCACGGCTCCTTCCCCGGGGGCCGTGGGTATCTTTGGAAGATTTCCCCACTATAAAAAAAGGTATTAACAGAGATATGAAGTTTTAATGTAAATTAATTAGTTTTAAAACAAGCTAATTATACACTTATTAAACCTAAGAAACGCCCTTTTTGTACACCACATGCATGTCCTTATATACGCAAATTAATACCATGTAATATATACGCATTACTTTGTTTTTATATTTCTCCTTAAGCCGCATACACATGTATTTTTTTTAATCTGTTACTTCCTGTGTACCTAACTATTATGTGATGACACTGGTTTTAGGAATCCGTAATTAATTAAAAGGAATTTTATAAATTTATAATGTAACCTGGGATAGATGTAAATAATAATAATTGTGGTATGAGACACACTTATTTAATAGATTGTTATGCAGATCATGTTTTTCTTTTAATAAAATGTGTATGTTTAAAGAAAATTGAATTATATATAGGGCAATAAACCATATTTTATGAATTTATAACTCTATTAAGTGAGAGAATTAACCGCTTTTTATATTCTAAGAGAGTATTGATACATTACATTCAATTTCTTTATTATTATGATAATTCGGATGTCATTCTAAAACAACAAAGGTTCACATAGTTGTTATATTAGAGCTAGCGCGCAAGAGCAACTTTTGTCTACGCAACTATCTTGTCTCTCCCATCAACTCTATGGGGAGTTGCGTCGCTACGTGTGCGCACTTTCATACTACCCCATAGAGTTGATGGGAGAGATAAAATAGTTACGGAGACAATAGTTGCTCTTGCGCGCTATCTCTTACTGGTACAAATAACAAAACACACTTACTATAAAACCTTCGTTTATTAACCTTTGCAGAACCCGAGCATATTTATACGTATCTTGACCAAGATCTTGACCGATATTCAATAAATATGGCAAACGTTTTGCATTGTCATTGCTCATAGTTATGTTAATCATTATGGTGTGCACCTGATGACAATTAAATGCAAATACATATGAATAGCGTGTTTTCCATAAGATGTCATTCACGTCTTACAAGTGTGACGAATTGTAAATTATTGTTTATTAAATTTTCGAATGTTGCGTCAGCCCTGTGATTAGGATTGTCAAAAAGGCTCATGTTTTTGAAATGAAACTTCTTTAAGCGCGTTATGAGTAAAATTTCAAGGTAGCGTCATGGCAATACCGTCACGTCATGGAATAAGGCGACGAATTTGGTACGTTTGAATTTTGCTAAAGAAGATTCACTTTTGACACGTCGTGTACTCAGCGCACACGCTCTTTTTTGTACCTACTTTGTGTTATAAATTTGAGAAAACATACTTATTGTGATGACAGTTAGTACCTATTAATAAATGGTAATAACTAGTTAGCCCGGTTTAGCTTGTGATGAACAGTTATATTTAAAACATAAATAACTGCTTGAGCACGTAATTTGTCAAAATCTGTTAATTTGCTTTTGGTGATTGGCTAATACACATCCGAACTTTCAATTTCCTATTGCAGCCTTATTACGCAATATGAACATCTAAAAGAACCATCAAATACAAGTTGATTACTAACATTAAAATATTGAAGTTATTTTTAAACTAAAATGAGTTTAAATTTATCAAACGTACAATTTTAAAATTGAAAATGTCATTCACATCCGTCACCTGAGACGGAACGCAAAAAATATAAAACGAAAGATAAAGGATAAGAAATAAATCACAACCTCTAATTAACAGTTTACGATGCGCAATTAAGAGGACTTTTGAAAAAATAATTTAAAGTTTTATTGAATACCAGTGCATGAATAAAGTTGTAGTGTTGGGGTCACGGCAATTAATATCGGAATTTGCATAGACATTGATTATTATCTGTAGTCTAAGTAATGAAGTAATTTCGCGCGCTTTTTCTGAAAATTAAAAAGTTTAACATTTTTTTAACGTTTAAAAATGTATTTGATATTTAACTGTATTTATTTCTTTGGATATGGACAATTAAAAAAATATGTCCCCTACTTTTAACATAAATCTAAGTAAGTACCTATATATGACGCATTATAATTATTTATATACCTCTGAAAAATTAGACCTGTTAAAAGCAATTGTCATTACGTGTCGAACAGTACATGCTATAAGTAATTAGTAGATGGTAGTCAATTATCAAACCTAATTAAGTGTTTAGGCGCGATATTAATATTAGTCGTAAATAAAAATAATTAACAATTTAATATATTTTTTATCACCTGTTCGTTAGTGTAAAATACTGGCACCTGCTTTGACACGATTTGTATTAAAAGTAAAATTTTAATGATCAAGTAAGTACTACATTTTTTTATAATTAAGTTCGCATTTGTATGATGACGATATTAAAAATTATCTAATATGGTAGTTAAAAATAAGAAAATATCGATTAAAAATCTACATTTTTACTAGAGAACATATTTCGTTATTTTTATGGATATTTTTTCATGGCTCTATAAGGTTTCTTGTTATTTAAAATGGGGTTTTGGGGACAGGTTATATATTTTTTGTACTCAATCTAAAAGGTGTAGTGTCTTGTGTAACCTTATGAACACAATAATAATATTTTTCTGAAGTGATAAGTTCTTAGAGCATGGCTTTAAAGCTCTAAGAGTAAGTTTGTTCTCACGCGCACCAATTACTTTAAAATTAAAATATTCTCATAATAGGTATATCTTTTTGAAGAAGATTTCCATCACTATCTAGTTCATCCGGGTCATAAGACCTTTAAAATTTCCATTAAAAATGTAAAAATAATTGTCGTACTAGATCCATAAAATACTAAATGACATGTATTACTAATTACTATATTATATAATTAACATCAGACGCACCGCCACTATAAATAATGAATTAAAACCGGTTTTTTAATAATCATTTGAGTTATTTATGTGATTTTGTCAAAAGGCAGTAGCGGTTTTCTTTAGCTCGAAATGTCGTTGTCAAATTGATTATTATGTTTTATAAATTCTTCAGAATTAATGCGTTATTCGAGATTAGAATTAAAGTAGAGACAGGTTTCTGTAATTAAAACGTTATTTTGATTTGCTAGACGTGCGTAAATTTTACAAATTGTTATTAATTAGAGATATAAATTCTTGAATCTTATTAGTGTAATTTGTCCGTTAGATGATGGTAAAGGCGTTTTCTACATTATTGATAGCCTATCTATCGAAATATATACGAATAAAACTATGATTGGAAAAGTATAAACTGTTGTCAATTATGGGTTTTCATTATTTTACATGTAAAAATCGACCTTATACGTATACACTAGGTATCATAGTATTTAATGCAGTAATACGATTTATAAAACACTAGCCAATTACCGAACCGAAGACATTAAAATTTTATCAACTAAACTATGTATCTAGAGATACCAATAGGGCTGTAGGTATTAATAATATAGTCACAGCTATATTTAAAGGCAGATGAGTGAAAGTCTACCTTTTTTTTTGTGTGGTGTCTCTCAATGTTAGCCAGAAGGGCTACTACATTTTAACGCGGACGCGGGGGAGAACTGAAGGTTCACCCTGGTAGCGACATGCACAAGGGCGTCCCCCCTTGACGGGGATCTCGAACCTCGGCTTGGGCTGTCGCTTGAGTGGAGGAGGCCAGAAGGGCCCTAATCGGACGGGAAGTCTACCTTATTTGAGATCCTCTACTATACTGTATGTATGTACCTATAGTTATTTTAATTTTCCTCTTATCTTGCTGCACAATAAAGTAATTTTGTTTGTATCTATTATTTCCATCGCTCATACCAAACAACAAATCATCAGTTAATTATCATCAGCTCACGAAGACAATTTTGTAAAAGCAAATAAAGTGACAACTCGTGACCGCACCAAGGTTAAACTTGATTATAGTAACGAATAAGTGGTTTTGTACAAAAATATATGGGCATTCTAATGTATGGTGCAAGGTAACGTATTTTTGTAAAATAATGAGATAGCATTAAGCTCTATAAAATAATGTAATTTAGAAAATAAGTATTAGGAAATTATTGTATTTATTAAATTGATAAATAAAATTGGCGTGATTTCTTAATTTATAACCGTTAGATTAGGTTTTATCGTTTAAAAAGTTGTAAAAGAATGGAATACATAATAATCATTGTCCTGCCAAAGATGTTTGGCCAGATGACGAACCTAATCTTCTATACTATAATATTATTATGCTGAAGAGTTTGTGTGTTTGTTTGAACCCACTAGTCTCAGGTACTATCTACTAGTCCGATTTGAAAAATTCTTTCGGTGTTAGATTGCCCATTTATCGAGGCAGGCTATACATCATCACAACAAGACCAACAGAAGCGGAGCACTGCGGGTAAAACCGCGGGGCACAGCTAGTTTAGTATAATATTACAAATAATTTTTACGAGTGCTTTTAGATTTGAACATATCAATTAAACGTGTTACTTACAAATAATTTATACCGCACAATTAAAGCAGAATTAGTTACAAATTATTTATGGAAGTGATCGTGTCTCGTTTTAATTTTTATTGCTCAGTGTAACAAAATTACTTGAAGTAATAAATGTCGCTACTGGTGTTAGTGTCGATTGCAGTGCCAATTACAGAGACAGTTTTATATCTTTGGAAATTATTTGAGATAAGCTTTTTCTGCTCATTAATTTTATCAGAATTGTTACTACTTTATTATCCTTGAAATTTCTCCCGTTTTAGCAGTACAATTTTTAATATTACGTACCTATCAAGCGTATTTTTTTCGCGGTCGGTGTTTCGAATTTCGGCTATGTTTTTATTCACTGTTAGTAGATTTGTTATCCCCTTTGAAAATATTTTATTGTAGTTTACATGCTCCCCTTTGTTATAGTTCGAAGTATTTCCTGATATCGTCATGAATCATGAGCCTAAAAAAGGTACTTTATGCCGGTGCATTCGATTACAAGTAACAAGTGATTTATAATTATGACGTTTTAACACTAATATTAATTATCACTTGTATGTTGTATATAATGCAGGTCATATTTTCTTTTTCGATTATTTACCTGTGAAGCTTCTGAAGTGTGAACCAGCTTTCCGTCCGAGCTCTACATGTTTCCATCCACTTTTAAACTCGCGACTTTTATTTTATCTCTTTCACTATAAAATATAACCAGTTTAGTCCTTTATCCTATGTGAAGGACATACTACATTACTTTTTGTTGAAAAAAATTATCTAAGCTTTAATCTATTTTTGTTTCACATGTTATCATAATTGATTCAGTAATTTACTCGTAAAAGCTTGGTTCACTAGTTTACGCGTAAAAGTTTACCATGTAGCTTTCAGCACATTATCACATTTGTCGAATCTCGAACAATCTCATGACGTCATCAAATCACTGATACAACCTTCACGGCTTAACCGATTGCGAGCGGTTTGTCCAAATTGCAGTGACATTGGATGGCGCATTAGGTGTATGGGAATGTAGACGGGCGGTTGAAACGCTGCGTTTCATCGCCTGGAAAATCGTCCAATGCACTTTATTAGAAAAAGCGCGCTTGAGGAATGAGTGAAAGCTCTATTTACAATATAAGGAATAAAAGAAATATATGCTAAATAAAATATGTTTAATACGAACTTGCCAAACGTAAATTCGAAGAAAGGAAATAAATATAAAATATCGTTGAAATTTATGTCCTTCAGTATTTTTGTACAAGGACTGGAAAATATATAAAAATGTAACATTATTTACCTACATTTTAGGAAGAGAAGTAAAAGTACTGTTTCGGATACAAATTTATAAAATTATAGCACAATACAATCGTACACCTTTTTTAAAATATGGTAAGTTATCTCATACATTTATTATGTTAACATAATTGACTTTAAATGTTTGAAAGCTTCAACATAAACGCTCGTGTACCCAACACTACGGAGTACGGACATAATTTTGTCCACCTTTTATCTGTATGGGCACGTTTGTGGTCATTTATGATTTATTGCTCGTGTTTATTGAGGTCACCAGCACAAATAATTGTGGACCTAATAGAAAATTATGAGTTTAATAGAACGCTTTTTATTTTTGGCTCATTACAGAAAATTCGGCAATTTAGAAATAAGTATATTGTTAACATTTTGTAGTTGCAAAAATACAGAAAATTCAGCAATTTAGAAATGTATTGTTAATATGTTGGATTGCTAAAATATAAAATTGCTTAAAATGATATTGGTGGTTCAGATCCGACCATCGACTTATTAGATTTATATATATATCATATATTAGATAATTATACAATTTAACATAAATGGAAAGAATTCAATTAAGCTTGTATCAAACATTTACGCTTAAATCGAGGAAGAAAAACATCGTAATAAAATGTCATCAAGCCAAAACAAGCTAGACGCGTGACATCTAGCAACCCATACTTGGCCATCATGGTACATTATAATATTATACTAAATTATGAAGGCTTATGTTCATACAGTGAGAATATAGTAGGTTGTCGTCTTCATCACTACATAGTATAAAACAAAGTCGCTTTCTCTGTCCCTATGTCCCGTTGTATGCTTAAATCTTTAAAACTACGCAACGGATTTTGATGCGGTTTCTTTCATAAATAGGTAGAGTGATTCAATAGGAAGGTTTTAGTATATAATTTATTAGGTTTGAGTCTTTGAGACAAAGCGGGCGAAGCCGCGGGCGAATAGCTAGTTTTAAATAAAGTTCAAACATATCAGTTAGCTGATCTTCGAGAAAATGATACAAAACGGAGCCTTAATAAAACAAATCTCCTTTCATCGTCCAATGTTTAGATTCTTTATCAAACAATGCGTTATGATTCAGTTACACCTTTCCATGTTTATTTTCCACATTAGAACGATTTAGCATCAACATTCGAACAGTAAAATAAAGTACAAACATTGCTTTCGAAAAAAATTAACCAAACGCCGCGAGACAATGAACGCAGTGAATCATAGTTTAGCAATAATGCCGTATATCGATATTAATTGTACATAATACTTCACGGGATGATCCCCCCTCTATCTAAGGTTTTAAAGATCATAATGGAATGTACAGATTTGAGTAAATGAGTGATGAAAGTGCGAGGATACATTGCAATCGAAAAATGTTCTAAAGCGGACTCCATCGATCAAAAGTTGTTGCGTAAGTTTATGTCACTAAAGTCTATTGTTTTTAGAGTTAGGTCTGTTTCATAATGATCATCGCACCTTGGGTTGAGTTTATTTTAGATGACCCAGATTTTGTGACAGATCGTTTATATCGAGTTGATATATTTTTCTGGTATTATATCATTTAAATCTACGGTAAAAAAAATACTCCGTATACATTTAAAGTAGGTAATTATGCAATTTATGCATGCTTCGTTATTTTTTTTATTTATTTATGCAAAATGAGACATTAACAATACATTTTGATGCTCACGTTTTTTATTACCTATTATTAAGTAAAATAAACCTAGGTCATTCAAATGTAAGGTTACATATACACCGTGAAGACGTCTTTATGCAGCCTTGGCAATATTCAAAAAGGTCGGTAATAATGAAACAATTCTACAAGGTACTTAACGGCAATAAAATAATGGTTTGATAACCACTGCTTGCTGTGAGATTTAAAACTTAGGTAGGTAGATCTAGAGGTTAATTAAGAGAAAATATGGAGGTGGGGAAACAAGTTGTTATTTTTTTAGTTTTTAAACTCCGTAATTATTATGAATATATAAAGATGCCACCTATGATTTTAAGTAGGTATGTAATTGTTTTCATATTTAAATAATACATAATAAGTTACTGACAATGAATGATAATGTATCTTGATAAGTTTAATAGTAGTAATAGTAGTATTAGTTTAATAAAAGCGTAAATAGTTTATTATAGTAATTTAATAGACGTTTTATATGAACTTTATTGTAATTTGCAGTTTGTAATTTAATAACCTTTCCGTTTCTATGCTTGTAGGTAAGTAACTGATAAGGAAAAACTGCCTGACTAGCTTAGCTTCATCTACAATTGCGGCTTTATAAAAGAATATTTCAATAGATATTATCCAATATTATGTGTTCCTAAAATAACACTACTGTCGTGATTGTTCCGATTGCGGTCGCTTACGATAGATATTTTACGAGCACTATTTATACTAAGAATAAAACTTTATGACGTATAAATCCTATTGTGACGAATTGAGGCCGAATATTCTGGACTATTTTATTCTGGACTTTAGTAAATTCATTTTTTTGGTAGATTGATACGCACTTTAATTTTAGTGTCGTTTTGAAATTAGGACTTAATCGAAAAAGATGTTGAGATAGTTTTAATGTTGAAGTTCTTTTGTTTTTATTTATAAACAATGATATTATGTTAATTATTGATAAATAAAGTATCATAATCGCGACTAAAAGCATCATAAGTATCTATTACTGAGCTTTTACTGGTAATTGAGTTAATACCTACGTTTTAATGATTTATGAGTAATTTGTTATAAATACTGCAGTTGATCGTAATTTGTAGCAATTTAGTTTAAAAATATCATACAATTATAAATTGCAAGCATAATATTACGAATGTATATTCATATTCATATAATATTGTACTAGCTGTGCCCCGCGGTTTTACACGCATTGCTACGGTCCTATTTGTCTTAGCGTGATGATATATGGCCTATAGCCACCAGCCTTCCTCGATAAATGAGCTATCTAATACCGAAAGAATTTTTCACACAAGGACCACTTAAACCTAACCAAGGGACAGGTGACCTTTTCACGCGTCAAATGTCACAATATTAGTCAACTTCAAGTTAGATTTAATCTGGCTGATAATGTAATATTCACGTTTGTGAAATATCACTTCTCTGAGGAAGCTGTTAATATTGTCACTCCCACGACGTCTCTGTTTATTTGCTTTTAATGAGCGCTATCATTTCTGTACTGATCGATTCAGACTTAATTGTTTGGTGAATGTATTTATGGTCATTGCTTGCTTCAATTGCATAGTCGTAAACGCCTTAGTTTGCCCCTTTTTTTATTAATAATACACTGTGTCTCCGTGTCTACCAGGTTGTCTGGAAGAGATCGCTGATTGAGCGATGAGACCGCCTGTTGTGCTCTTTGACTCATTGTTAATTTTCATTTGTAATTTTATGTGGTGTACAATAAATAATTTTTGTTAATGAAATGAAATGAAAGCATACAGATAGTTTAAAAATTAAAACTAAGGACAACATGCTTAGCGCCATCTTCGATTTCTTCAAGACATCCTTTGGTACAATATAGAATTCGACTAATTCTATTTCTACTTACCTTAGTGCCACCAGTTTCAAATAGCCGATAATAATATTATAAGGTACCCGCGGGTATTAAGGCCTAGCTAAGGAAAATTTGTAATAAAATGAAAAATACCCAACATAATCAACAAGTTTTATTATAAATCAGTCATGGACTTAAATTACTACAGAGTTTCAACAAAAAATAGCTTCTTTAGCTTAAAAACAAAACAATATTATAACTTTAAAAAAAACGCAGTCTGTAGGCCTTATTATACTAGGGTAGGGTAAAAAGGCCTATACTTTAAACTATTCAAAAATCAACTAATATTATGTAAATTGGTATTTTTGAGATCAATAATCATTAACATAAAGCAATAGGAAGCATATTAGATTTAGAAAATTAAAGAAATTGTCTTTATTCGCATCCACCAGGACATTGAAACTCATCAGTATCTTCTGCAGTCAAACCAACACACTCTTCGTGGTACCACTTGGAGCATCGCGAGCATTGCCTCATTTTCATTTTTTCATTTACCTTTGACGGTAGTAGACTTACTTGCAGATATGTTTTTAGCTTTCTTAGGATTTAATGCCTTTTTAAACTTCGTTTTTTCTTTTCTACCCGTTTTAACGTCAGTAAAGTTTTCATCTTGTTTATTTTTCCTTCTTTTGTTACCTTTCACTTCTTTACTATTTATTTTCTCTTGATTAGCTGCCAGACTGCAGATGATTTCTGATTGTTCTTCTAGGAACCTTATATCTCTCTGCAGCCTTAAACGTACTCAAAATTCCTCTTTGTACTGCTCTAACAGCTGCGATCAGATCATCTTCTGACCACAATGCCCGTTTGGGAGGCATCGTGACTTTAAGCACTGAAAACAATGATAAATAAATTGAAAATGTATATATCTACGTATATACTACCCACCAAAAACATTTCAAAAACGCGCTCCTTCTTATATACAGTTTAAAAAAATTGAGTATAATAAGGCCTATAGTAAAATTTTATAGGCCTTATTATCCGGCAATCACGCGGTAACAGAAAAAAATAAAAAAAATATTTTTTACAACTATAAGTTCTTTAATACGGTGGCCTACGGACATGCATACATTAGTTAATAAACGGACAGTCAATACAGGCTTGTAAATATGATATTTGTAAAATAACTTACGTTTTACCGGAGCCAATTTTTATAATTCGTGCCACGTGACCGAACCGCTGAATGATTTCGACGACACTGGCGCGGGGTGGAGTGCAAGCGTTGGTCATCCACTTCGCAGCGACTTGTTTAAGCTCTGAGCTTGTGTGGGTCTAATCTTGATCGTCAACTACTGTATTTCGTACGTTTTTTGTTACTTAGGCCTTATTGCCCGACAGGCCTTAATACCCGCGGGTACCTTATACAACGACATCGCGACGCTATAGCCGCGTGGGCGTTTGACGATCAAATCATTTCGACACAAGCTTAGTCAGCGAGATGCAAATCTGTGGGAACCGATCGCTATCTCACTTGTGTTTGTTTCTATTTATTTTAGAACTAATAAATTACTTTTTGAGTATGTGTTGAGGTCACCGGATAGCAATAATGATGTGTTCCGGTTATCTGTTTGTTGAAATTGGTGAAGGGAATTAGTAGTTAGTATTATAATTATGCAAATGTATGTTCTGAGAGTTTGTACGGATGTGAAGATGTTTGTTGCTCTTGTTTGCAAAAATAATAGACCATATTCTACTAAGCTGGCCAAGTGCGGGTTGGTCAGAAATGATTAAGTTCCTAGCGCCAAAAAGCTTATCGCCTTGAGTGTTATAACCTAAGATTAATGACCTTAGATGAAGGTTTAATAAACTTAGATTAACCTAGAATAACCTAGAATTTCATTGCGAACATCAAATAAAAAAAATATTCGTAAGTAAGTAAGTATATCTCCAGAATATCAGCGGAAACGCATACTTCACCTCCAAACGACAATGTCATTAAATTTCGTTTTATAATAATGTCGCATATCACGCAAAGTTCACCTAACAGTAATGTTGATAAAAATGTATGTAATCAGCGACCGAGGGCAATCGTGAAATTGTCTCAATCAAGCGACGCCGCGGGACAGTATTAACATATACTGGGTTAATGGACATATACATTTGAACTCAGTTTAAATTTTATGGAGATAACATCTTTGATTATTAGAGATACAAAGAATATCAGATCATAATACCTTAGGAATTAGGTCATCGGGTAAAGTTCATGCTATAATTACCTACTAATATTACCAATATAGAATTGCATAGGTAGTTTGTTTTGCGTGCGTATATAGGTAGATAATATATGTATGTAATAGGTGTTCATGTACAGGTAACAATAAATAGCTACCTTACTACTTTACTTCTGTGGGCTTCTTAGTTCTCACACAAGATTGCCTACCAGTTTTTTTTGAATCGCGATAATATCGATCTACATCCACTACCAAAAGCATACAATTAATCAAAACAACCAAAGGTTACGCCAATATAAGAAGCCATCAATAATTGCGTTTATTAAAATAAATCAATGCTTCATACTAATGGTACAGATAAAGATCGAAAGTGATTGCGTCACCCGGTCATCCAATGTACACGCGGCTTTAGAACCATGAACTTTGCCGCCAAAAAACCGTCACGTCGCCATGTTTTGAACATGACTTTTGTTACCCAAATATAATTAAGCTTCAATGCTTTTGGAATTGCGTGCACAAATCGAGATGGGTAAAAAATACGTGGAGTTTTTGTGGATAGATTCTTTAATTCAATTAATCTACCTATACTAATATTATAAAGCTGAAGAGTTTGTTTGTTTGTTTGAACGCGCTAATCTCGGGAACTACTGGTCCCATTTGAATAATTCTTTCGCTGTTAGATAGCTCATTTATCAAGGAAGGTTATAGGCTATGTATCATCACTCTACGACCAACAGGAGTGGAGCCACGGGGGTAAACCGCGCGGAGCAGCTAGTGATAAATAAAATGGGGCCTTGAAAGATGAGCTCTTTAGTGGGAGTAAAACGTAGTAAATATTTAGTAAATCTGTTGTAAAACGTTTGGGGAAAAATAGCTTGGGGCAAAATAAAAATCAGTGGGAGAAGAAAGAATTATCATCATCGTTAATCGTTATACATAATGTTCAAATTTGAATTTGAATTGAGTCGTAGTTTATTAAATACTAGCTTACCGCCCTCAGCTTCGCCCGCTTTGTCTAAAACCTAATAAATTATATACTAAAACCTTCCTCTTGAATCACTCTATCTATTAAAAAAAACCACATCAAAATCCGTTGCGTAGTTTTAAATATTTAAGCATACAAAGGGACATAGGGACAGAGAACGCGACTTTGTTACATACTATGTAGGTACCTACCTAGTGATTTGCGAGTTTTGGTCTGTGGATCATAATTAGTCAACCAAAACAAAATCTATCATTCTTCAAGTATCCTATACCTACAAGACACTTATTTATTGAAGTGACAAGTGACAAAACATCAAGCTAATAAAATCTAGACCTTATAAGGAAATCAGGACAGAGACAAGATAAATTTTAGGTTATGACCATAAACAACAAATGACGTCACCATGTCATTGAACTCACTTTCAATTTCATATCCAGGTACTATTTTCATAATGGATAAATACATATAAATGTAAGAGATTTGAATATTATTTATGGTCAAGCTAACGGTAGTAAATGCGTAACTTCTACGTCATGGATTAGCATACTTATAGAGATTAGCTGTAACTTTATGTCACTTTGTGCGTCAACTATTTACTGCCTCATAAATATTGTATGCAATTTTTATCATGCCAATAATTAGTAAGCGGGTTATTGGTTTAACGTATGCTATTAATTACTTGGTGACATTTATTTATATGGATTATCTAAGGCCTGTTTTTTGTTGGATATCTATACACAATATTTGGAATAATAAAATACTTCGATTAAAATACAATAAATTACGTAATAAAACGCGTAAATTCATAGAAAAATCAAGAAATAATTACTATCATAATCAAATTAATCAAAACTACAACAACAGTCACGCTTTATGGCAAATTTTGAATTCACTAACAGGTCGCTGCAAAAATTCAATAGACAACTGTATCTTAAAAGCATTTCATAAAAATAACATAGACATAAAAACAATTGCTAATAATTTTGCACAAGAATTTTATTATAGTATCAAAAAAATTATTCCTAAATGCAATAAGCGTCTATTATGTGAAAATGATTATTATTATCCACAAAATAAATCAATGCTACTTAAAAAAGCTACCAGAGAAAAAGTATGTAGTATAATTAAAAAACTTAATACCAATAAAGCTCCCGGATTCGACAACATTCGATGTATTGACATAAAAAATATATGCACTAAAATCGTAGACATAATAGTTAAATTTATTAATGCATCTATTGTTAATGCTAAATATCCTATAGAGTTGAAAACTGGAATAATCCGACCTATTCACAAAAAGGGTACGCGAAGTGAGTATGAAAATTATCGCCCGATAACCATTCTTCCGGTATTAGACAAAATCGTGGAAAAATTTATAGCCGAGCAAATGCAGAATTTCTATGCCGAAAATAAAATTTTATCTGTCTCCCAATTTGGATTTCAACCGTGTAAGTCAACTTCACAACTTTTGTCAAAATTTACAGATGAAGTAAACTCATGTCTCGATAACAAAAAACATGTACTGCTACTATTTATCGATTATAGTAGGGCATTCGATACACTCAGGCATGACACTCTTATACATAAACTAGACAACTCTGGTATTCGTGGACCTCTTCTGGGATGGTTTAAAGATTATCTTGCTAAGAGAAAATTCCGTGTAAAAGTAGGCGACGAAATGAGCAATGAAATGACCGTCACCGAGGGTACAGCACAGGGCTCTGTGTTAGGACCTTTATTGTACTTGGCGTATGTAAATGATATGGAACATGTGATCAACCACTGTTCTATCTATCAATATGCTGATGACACCTGTCTAATAGCCTCAGACAAAAATATTAATACTGCAGCTCAACAGTTACAAGAAGATTTTACGCGTATCCTAATGTGGTCGCACGACGCGGGTCTTGTCATAAATGTTAATAAAACAAAAATAGTACATGTACACTCGAGTCATTTGAAAAACTTTAATAATTTTAAAATCACGGCACACAATCACGTATGTCTTCACAAAGCTACATATTACAACCCAGACTGCTCGTGTGAATGTGTGGACCAAGTGCCTCATTATACTTACTTAGGACTAATTGTTGATAATAGATTTAATTGGAACCATCATATAAACTATGTGTGTGATAAACTTAGAGCCATACTCTCAAAATTTTATATTATCAGAAATAAAATACCATACAAAATTCTTCTTTCTATCTATAGATCATTGGCAGAATCAATAATACAGTACGGTATCACAAGTTATGGACGCACATTCAATACTTACATCGATAGAATCACAAATTTACAACTAAGACTAATCAAAAAAATTGTACCTATTAATATTAAAAACAAGTTTAAAGATAAACCTCTCGAACTATTTAGCTATTGTAATGTACTGCCAATAAGACAAATGTTTAAAAATTTTTTTCTCATAGAACAATTTCATAAAATCAACTTTCAAAATCCCATTTCGCATCAGTTTGCTACCAGACAAATAACTAATAATAAATTAATTATTCCTAAAGTACACAATTTTTATGGGAAGCGTACGGCAAATTTCCTATTACCCACTATACTTAATTCTATGCCACACAAAGTCAAGAAGGATGTTAATATTAAAAACTACAAAATAATATACAAAAGATATTTTCACGAATTAATTAAAACAATAAAATAAACATAAAAACAACATTGTAATTTGTAATGAACACCCTGTATAGATAAGGAACCGGTTTATGTACCTAGTTACTTCTGTGAGCGACTGTGAGCGTTGCCACAAACCTCGTAAGGTTTCGCATCGCAAAATTGTATTTGAAAGAAATGTGAAATTTTATTAATAAATAAATAAATAAATAAATAAATAAATAAATACCTACCTATCCTTAATAGATAACTTTCTTCTTGATATTGTTTAACAACAATATACATTACAATATTCAATAGTTGGACTTATTGGCTAGGTACTTTTAGTGAAACACGGTGAAACGAAAGCTTATATAAAACTTTTTTTTCGGATCTAGAAGTAATTTTCATAGACATAATATTATCGGAAGGGACAAATTATTTATCTACTTGATTACTTAGGTATACTTTAAAGACACAATGTTTATAAATCCTGTTCAACGACACACGAAATCGATTAAATTTCACAACCAAACAAATTTAAAGCGATCCTAATCATACTTTTTGTCGCCAATCGTTGAATACCTTCATTAAAGCAGTAATTGTTTAATTGCCAGTATAATTAACCAAAATGCAACTTTGTATTACAATAGCATAATGAATTTTGGCATAAAATTTTAGCACCAAACGCCTACATATGCGAATTATACTCTCAATGTGAAATAGTGACTAATATAGGTTTTGTAATAACCTTACACCCAACATCAAGCCAGAGTCAAGCGGCAATGACATTTTTGTACCATTAATTATATGAAGTTCTAACGTTAATGATAATTAATGTCTCCCAGATAGAGTTTATGTTGGAATATATTTCAATTCGTAAATTATCTAGTTGATAATATGTATTAAAGTTAGACCGAACGAAATTCTTTGACTGACCTGGCTTGGTTGATAGTGACCCTGCCTTCCAAGCACGAGGTCGTTGGTTCGATTCCCACCCAGGGCAAATATTTGTGTGATGAACATAGATGTTTGCTCTGTGTCTGGGTGTTAATTATCTATATTATTTATTTAAAATTAATGAAAGCTTAGTATGGGATCAGATCGTGCCGTGTGTGAAAATTGTCCTGAAATATTTATTTATTATTTAATGCAATGATTATTTTATTTTGACGGCAATGCCGAATTGGAGAAAATAGTATTAAACGTATGAAACATGTTTTTTAATCGTCAATTTGTTGTAGGTAGTAGGTACTAAATCATTGATATAGTAGATCAACTAGAGCGTCAACATACTTTATTAACACTCAACTTTCAACTATATTCGTACTTATGTATTATGTAAAATTTATAAAAAAGCTTTGCTGTAGGAACTGTGTGTTTAATAGCATACTAAGATTCTAAGTGAAAATGTATAAATATTCAAAAGTTACAGTTCTAAGTTGAGATAAATTAATATCGTAAAGCTTCTTTTAATTATTTATCGTGTCATCTCAAGCCACAGATACAAACATCCTTATTCAATACACCGACATAAAAAACGATATCTCAAATCCTATTACGTAAAAGATTAAATAATTCACTTAGAATAGTTATAAATGAAGCGTATATATATTTACTTGCACTATTATTGTTGGCCGATGTCGCATTACCGGTTCTTGAGTGAGGGAGGCAATTTATCGATATTTATTACAATGTAAATTCATCGAGATTTAACCTGTATACATCATGGTAATTGTGTCTTGTTGGTGTTGAAATTGATTATGTATTTGAAAGCTTTGAGTATTATTGAGGTTAGATAATAGATAGTCTAACAATCGAATGCGGTTTAATTTTTTTTATGTCAGAGCAAGCAAAGGGGCAGCATTTTTTAATGTTGAAAACGAAAAGTAGGTAAAGTAAATACGCAGTAGAGCGAAAGACGTGTACTAAGTATTTGTTGATGATTTATTCAATATTAATTTGTGCTATTTAATTACGAACGTAATTGATATAAAGGATTTAATATTATATTGATTTTCCTCAGCTAAAGTCATTTGAATTTTAAATAAAACTTTAAATGAAGTTTATTTTTTTGCTCAAACACACACGGAACAAAACGAATCACGTATTATGAGTATTGTGCATTACTAGGTAATGATAATAACATAATTGCTCAATTCACTTTTAAAGTCACAAAAAGTTGCGTAAGTTTTCAAGGCAACGAAAACATCGATTAGTCGATGTATTCGATGGACCATCACTAATCGGATTGCGTCCTTATACGGCACGGTTGTGACAAATTAGTAATAGATAAATTGGGTGTGTGAATTTCGCTTGGCCTCAATCCATAACGGTAATCATAAACTTAATACAACCACAGATAATTTAAGATATAACCAAGATTTGACACGAAGCTGGTTCGCCGATTACAAGACATTATGATACGTGGTAAGTGACTTAAGTTATAAGATATAAGTACCTAAGTTTAAGTCTATTTGTGATAATTGGTTTTTAATTTTTAATGTCGGTTATGGATTTTATGGGAAATAGCGGAAATTATGTATTTAATCCCTATTTATATTCAGTTTAATTTAGTTTTATTGTGCCAAGTGAATATTTTCTCTTGATCTACTTGTTGGTAAGTACGTGATTCTACTGGACTATGTTAAAAATCACTATCAGGCTTTCTTGGTTAATAACTTACTAAAGATAAGAAAATTATATGATAAGTATGTATAAAAATTTCACCACTGAATTCTAATAAATACAAAATTTTTGCTTTTTATTATAACACACTTATTGCTTACATCACAAACAGAATCGCTCGAAATTAATCGCTCTCTCGCTAATCGCTACCTCCCATGACTCGAACATCGCGACACAAGTCTCCCACGGTCATTACGAATGCTTTATCTCAGTGATAATTGTACAATTGAACTTTTTGTCCAATTCTGAGACGTTATAAGGAAATCGATTGGTGAATACGATCGAATTACTACGTTTATTGGGCAAAAAGTGCAAATTGCACGTACAGGAAATCATTTTGGGTGCCAAATTATGTATGCGTGTTTTGTTTTAGAAGTATACCAGATTTTAATTGTAGTGAACTTATTAGGAACACCCAAGATTTTTCTTATGCTTTAAGAATAGGTATGCAGAAAATGCGGGTGTTTATGTTTGTTATTTATATATAACTTTTATTCATATTTTAAATATTTTTGGCGTGTAATTTTCAATTAAACATTAACTGATTAAATACGTAGTGATACATACATATTGCAGTAAATATTTCAGAGCTCCACCTCATAGCATTTACTATTTGAAACAATCAAAATTAAAATGTTTTCCCTATTTCAAAAATTTTCATTAAAACAATCTAAAATACAGTACCTAACCAACAAGAATTCGCCGCGCATTAACAAAAGAGCGAAGCCAATAAAGCCCCCGTTTCAGATAAAACTTTCCTTTCACAAAGACTTATCGTGACGACATTTTGCAAACCCTTTTTTGTTCAAAGCATACTTGATCCGGTCCGTTAAATAAATGCGTTTATCGCTAGTGGCATTTCGGAGCGTACAAATCTATGGGAAAACCGGCAAAGCAAATATTTGCGAAGTTCTCGGAGGTCCACCTGTGGTCACCCTTGCGTCTGATACCGTGGGGATATAGAGCTGTTAATACTACTTAATTCGATTGTTTTTACGACTAGTATTTTTATTTATTTTTTACATTAAAAAGAAAAATAACGCTATATCAATAAGCTAATGTTTCTCAAACGTTAACTAATAGGAACTATACAGGTACGTACGGCTTTGCCATCAAAACAACACTCACAGCTTTTACATGCACGCAAAATTTATTCAAATTCGACAAAATTGAGTTATTATAATGACAGAAACTAATATCGTGTGGTTAAAGTTTAAAATAAAGAACATAATATGAACAAAATTAAAAGCCATTCGTACTTATCTACTACAAAAGTACTTAAATTCATCAACTATCAACCCAACAAATTGAAACCGAAATAGTCTAAGAAAGAATGGTATAAACAGCTCCACATACCTCCCAAGGATTTCCACACATTCTTTCAACCCTTATTTTATTTCGCGACTTAATACATTCTCTATTTTAGTCATTCAGAGTGTTTGCCCTTTGTGGTCGTGAGGGTGGGTGAGGAATACTGAGTGCCCTTAGCTTTTCTTTGCTATTTTATTAACCTGGACGTGACCTGATTGCAATTGTTGCAGGTAATAATGAATTTCTTAGATAGTTTGAGGATTGTTAAAAGTTTGGAGTGACTATAAAAAAGATAAACATTGGTTCATAGAACATGAGCATAGGTCCTGTCTCCTGATAATAGTTAATTTAATAATTTAAACACTTTATAATTAATAATTATTAATTCGTTAATTAATTTAAGAAACTAGAGTAATAAATAGAGTTAAGGAGACATAAAATTGACGTTATTATTTTTTTATCTGTTTCAGATTCCTTACAGCCATGTTGATTTATTAACAAAACAAACTCAAATAAAAGTGAATTCCAACAATTATTTGATTTCACTCTCATATTATAATCTAATAAACTACAAGATAAATTCTTGCGACATGCAATTTGATTACTTATCATTATCATAAAGATATGTAATGACAAGTAATGTACCAACCTACGCGCACGAAGCTCGAACCGTGTCGAAGTTTAAACAATGGTTATACTTAAACGCGTTTAATATTACTAAATATCATATTTAAACTAAATTATATGTTTAGTATCACGATACTGTTAGGTTTATTACTTATTATAAGGTAAAGGTGATGTTTTTAAATGTTTGCTGGGAAATTGCTGTAGTGGTCGATGTTTTTTCTCTAAATTATATTCAAAGTAAAATTACCGTTTCTTGAGATATTATAAATAATCTGGTAAGAGTATCCTTAGATCTCTATACTTAAAAAAATTGAAAAAGAAACAATAAAATGATAATTACTTATTCAAAAATGTAAAATAGTAGCGTGTTTTATTCATTAATTAATTTAATATAACATTCTGGCTTTACAATGATCAAGAGTACTTTACCTTTTTTTACTACGTTTTTAATAAATCCGTGCAAAACCGGGACAGAAACCTAGCTTTCAAAGCCCTTTCCTTTTAATAACGGCACAAGCCAAGAATTTACCACGATTATAGAGAGAATAGTCAACTACGCGACAAAACGATTTCCACTTTCCTATATAATAACTTACATTTACCAAGTACTTGAATAATTAGAGATCGTTACAGACATACGGAACTCACGTTTGACATTTTGTTTATCAAATTATTATGTTAGGGTAAGGTTACACGAGCGAGGTATGAAAATTTAAGATCGTTTTCAGAAATATCTAACATATAGTAACATATAGGTATAACACTGTACCATTGAATAATATCCCACCAAAAACATAAATGTAAAATTTGGAGCCGAGTTCAATCGTTCACTTAATTTGCCAAAAAAAGAAATGAGATCTAAATGTGTGCCAAGTTCTGCAGACAGTCCAGAAATTTATTTACAAAGATGTATTAAGTTCTTAGGTTGACTGAAAACTCAATTGTTTTATTTTCCCTTAGAGAACAATGTTTATTCCAAAATATAACTTTTTAAATTTGAATAATAAAATTATTTTCACAAAGCAAACAACTAATGACCTATTGAACCCCATAATTTGATGAGACTAGTTTTACATACTGTTTATATTTTGTGAGGTTCTAAAAACTAGCCTCATCAAATTATGGGGTTCAATAGGTCATTAGTTGTTTGCTTTGTGAAAATAATTTTATTATTCAAATTTAAAAAGTTATATTTTGGAATAAACATTGTTCTCTAACACGTAAGATGATATAACTGTATTTGTGCTGAATTGATTGGGATATGGTTAAAATTGTTTTCTTTTCCAAGATTACAAACTAATGATCTAAAAAGAACAACATTACAACAAGAAATAAACATCAACAAGCGTTGCTTAAAGAAACAACGCTAGTCCATCATAACGTTAGCAATTTTCTCTCAAACCTACAACCGCTGCGTTTTGCACGCTAGTTGCCAAACCCACTAAAAGTAGTATAAAAGACAAATTGATTGAAAGATATTAGTTCTGTCCACAATAATGGCAGTCCCCATTAGCCACTTACAACCTGCTCGTAAATCCAGCTTGTGATGTTTATGGCCGACTCACGGTTGACATTTTCTTTTATAGACTGTCCTTTGAATGTTTATTGTGCACTGCGACGTTGGAGAAAAAACTAGACGTTTTAGTTATAAAATTACTGAGATATTTATTACAGAAAAGAGAGAAAAAATTGGATAATCCTTAACTGATGGAAAACAATACACAAACAGTATTTTTCTAATGCGTAGGTAACATCTAGACTTAAAATATTAGGACAGTAAATATCAATTTATTTCAATAAAGATATTCAAACCTATATATTTCACTGTTTAGGTAGATATTTATTTAGAAATACGCTTTAGCTGTGTGTCAGTATCTTGTCGTAAATATGAGTAAGTTAATAGGAGTAATTATAGTAAATATTTAAAACAGACTATAAGAACGCAGAGCGTTGATGGCAGAGACCATCTATCGACAAATCTTCGCAACGCGTTTCAAATTAATTTACCCTCTAACTTCATCGTCATTTCATACACAAAACCTTCCAACAAACCCTATTCCATTTAGTGATAACCATTTAAGTATTAAGCATTGGAATATTTAACAGTTAAATAGTTTAACGTACAGATAACAATCGCACAATATTGTTGTGCAAAACAATAATTCCGCTCAAAGCGCATGACATTAAGAAATTATTAGGTTGCGCCGCATCCGTAAGAGCCTTCGCTTAAGGCATTTAGGCCGCTTAGTAATGAGGCGGTTGTAGCATTATTAAAAATTTTTATTTGCTGAAGTGAAAATTCTTTAGGCGCGTTGAGAGTAAAATTTCAAGTTTGCGTCGTGGCAATACCATCACGTCACGTCATGGAGTAAGGCGACAATTTTTGGTATTTTTGAATCTTGCCAAAGAAGTTTCACTTCTGACACGTGTGCTCGGCACATACACTCCTTTTATTACTTGTGTGATTTTACATGATAATCATGAATTAAGATAAATCTTAAATGTAATCTCTAATGCTAAAAAAAACAAATTGTACATACCTGCTCAAAGTTATTTAAAGTAATTTTTGTATCATAGTATTTATAAGCTATCGATTTAAAAACTTTCGACTCTCCATTATTCTGTCTTTTGCAAAAATATCAATATTTTATCTCATTATTAATTCTTCTATTTCAAACGTTTTCTTTTAAAGCTCCGTCTGTAAACAGCCTTATTACGTTGTAAACTAGACAGGAGACGTATAGCCAGGCTGCGTGTAGGCGGCACCCGCGGGGTAGTGCCGTGATATGAGCTAAATTAGGGAAATCCTACGGTAATTAGACGCAACCTGTAATCTCTTGAAGATATTATTATAATTTTCTAAACCTCAAATCACCAATATTATAATTGAGGTGAATGTTTGGAGGTCTGTTGCTGTGCACAAGATGGTTAAAAAAAAAATTGTTATCTACGTCAAATAAAATGCATATAACTTCATATTGACGCAGGGCTGATTTTTTAATCGTTCGTTAAACTAATTCTTCGGATAACGTATTAAACTAACATTTCAAAAATGCATTATAATTGTCCGGATTTGAAAGTTTAATGGTGACATTTTAATATTATCGTGTAATATTTTATTCGACTGATAAGTTTTAACCAAGGATTGAAAAATCGGGCCGCAGTCGTTTAATAAGAGCAAACCACGGACAGAAAGTTGATCATACATCGTTTGGATTAATAAGTTCGCTAAACGTTAAATTCAACTAAAATGAAATTAATATCAGCTTATTCTGGGTATAGTATTAAAAAAAACATTACATAATATTATAACTAGCAAACCGGACGAACTCCGTTTCGCCACCCTTTTCTTTGCTACAAACCTCACGGAGCCCGAGACCTTTTCAACGAATGCAAAACCGTGGAAATCGGTTCGTGCATTCTGGAGTTATAGCGTCAGGAAGGAAAACCCGACTTATTTTTATATAGTAGAAGATTAAACGTAATGAACGAAACAGTAGAGAACAGTCGTGTTGTGTAGGATTCATTTGAGATATTGGTTTAATTAACTTACTCCATATCTTACCAACTTGACCACTTAATGATAAAAAAACCTATTTAGGAATTATAAATAAATAATTTATTGGTATTTAATAATTTGCATGAATACAAAGTAACTTATTATCGATTATTTAATTCTCAATCTTTGAAAGCTTCCCAGATATAAGATAGCTCATAGTACAGGGCGTGTCACTATTGTAAGTTAAGAGCTAGAATTAATATCTTTGGCTGGTATCGTCACGAATATTTGCGAAATATAACCTCGCATCCGTTGGCGAGCCTATTCATTATATTAATAAATAGCCAATTGTGAATGATAATGAACGATTATCTGATGCACTTTGGTTTAATTCGAATTCAAATAGGTCTGTTATAGTGTATGATTAATAATAAACTTACTGGTAACTTTTTAAGCTCTCTTCATCATCACTATACATAGTATAAAACAAAGTCGCTTTCTCTGTCCCTATATCCCTTTGTATGCTTAATAGATAGTGATGCGGTTTTTTAATAGATAGTGATTCAAGAGGAAGGTATTAGTATTTATAATTTATTAGGTCTTAGACAAAGCGGGCGAAGCCGCGGGCGGTAAGCTAGTTGATTAATATTTATGCATTATTAGTCAATTTAACAGATTTTTACAGACATAACAGATACGTTATTTTATTTATTTATTTTATTTTATTTTTTACATACATTTAATACCTAAGCTACCACATTAGTGTAGCGGTATAATATAACGTAGAATTTGTAAAATTAAGTATGAAAAATATTTTAATAGAAATGAAAGCTTGATATCACACTTGATATATTGAAAGAAATGTTGCTCTACTAAAAATTGGTATAAATGCTATCAATTATCTTTTCATGATAAAATTGCACGTATTTCTTATATTATACTAGTGGTACGCCCCGGCTTCGCCCGTGGTACATATGTCGCAATAAAAGGTAGCCTATGTCCTTTCTCGGGTATCAAAATATCTCCATACCAAATTTCATGCAAATTGTTTCAGTACCTAGTTTAGGCGTGATTGAGTAACAGACAGACAGACAGAGTTAGGTACTTTCGCATTTATAATATTAGTATGGATTATGGGTATCTACATTGTATATTGAAAGTGTAATTGAAGGCTTTCAGATCCACAGATCAAGTTTTATACATCAAAACTATCTTTAGTACCCTTTTAATAATTCTAAACAATAAAAGAACCTTATAACAGCATATCAATCTAATATATAAAAATCAATGCCACTTTTCGTTGTAATTCCATAACTCGAGAACGGCTGAACCGATTTCGATAATTCTTTTTTTATTCTATTCCTTGAAGTACGAGGATGGTTCTTATGTAGAGAAAACGTTAATATGTACCACGGGCGAAGCCGGGGCGGACCGCTAGTTAACTATAACGATCGAATTACTGCACAATATATATAAACGAGGGAAAGGGTCCATCTGTCTATCACAAACGCTTGTAATTACCTTTCTTGAGAGCACGCGGCGAATTCCCGGTGTCACGCCATATGTCTTTGAAGATAGACGGACAGACGGACGGATTGTGTATTTATTTTATTGACCGATATAAATGGTTGGAAATTGTATTTTCGAATTATTTTTGTGGTATGGTGCGAAATTCAATTAATCTGAAATGTAGATATTTAATCTGTTGATTTAAATCAATAGTAGTTCCTGATGAAATATTTGAGGAACGTGTGATTTTGTCAAGCAGACGTTAAAAATTTACGGGCACCAAATTCATCAAACTTTCAAGGCATGCTCTACATTGATTCAAACGACAAAGCTCAAACCAATAGAAACCTAAGTCCTGTAGTATTACAAAGATAACAAAAACATTGGCAAAGTAACTAGAAAAAAATCAGATCACAAGTACGCCTAGTTTCACAAATCCAAAACAACACACATTTCTCCCGTAAACCTCCAGCGAAAACACGAAACATAAAGACAATTGTCTGTTTGTGAGTCACGTAGCAACAAGCGGGGGTAATTTATATAATTTATATTGTAATACGTCATCACGTAATCCGGCCCTGTGACCTCACCCCATCACTTAATGTCCAAAGGACATGGCTTGGTTTCTTAAGGGTTGGGTTTTGGTGACGAGCGTAGATGTTGGATATATTATTGACTCTTGTTTCTTGCTTCTATATGATATAGGTTTGCCATGGTAATCTGTAAAAATTAATTCCATATTAACAAAATTTTATAGTTAAAGAATTGTGAAATATTTATTTGCTGCAATAGTATTTTATTGAGGCTTGATTATATTTTAATATTATAAATGCGAAAGTAACTCTGTCTGTCTGTTACTCAATCACGCCTAAACTACTGAACCAATTTGCATGAAATCTGGTATGGAGATATTTTGATACCCGAGAAAGGACATAGGCTTCTTTTTATCCCGGGAAAATGACGCAATCCCGGAAATCCCACGGGAACGGGAACTACGCGGTTTTTTCTTTCAAAACGCGGGTGAAACCGCGGGCGGAAAGCTAGTTGTAAATAAATGAGCTTCAAACATTATGCTTTAAAATAAAACTGCATAAAGCACACTGCAATAGTATAACGAATAAATACAATTTACCTTTACAAAAATACGTAAATAAACCATACTATTTACCTCCTTCGTAGATGGTAAATGGATGCTTAATATCAGTTAACATTATTCAACTATAAAAAAAAATAAAAATAAAATGTCTCATTATTTAAATCACGCCTGGAGATCACTCTTTAGTGATAAGGCCGCCCTCTGTGCTAGTCTAGCTATAAGTTTTAGTTTTAAGTAATAATATAAATATTATGTATTCTAGCATAGTAAAGTGTAATAAATAAATAAATAAATCGCTATGCTCCCCGCTAATCGCTCGCGCAATAACGCTACCAAATCACAAGTGCAGGAACGTGTTTCCACCTGAGTCGATTTACTCAGTGACAGCAAATGGCCGGGTTTTCCTCGTCTCGTCTCCGCTAAATTGTCTGGAAGAGGCGAAATATTTTTGGTGATTTGTCGTGTTTCGTGTGGGAAGAGTTTGTATCATGTGTTTTTTGGAGATAGATAAAAATAGATATTTAATGATTATTATAGTAATCTTGATGTAGGGACGTATATTGTGATATATTGTGTTGTGAATAGCTAATTGTGCGTAGACAGCAGAATTTTTCAGCTGTTTTCGTTTTTTTATTAGCTGCCCTAGAGCAGGGCAGTTAGTTAAACTACGAGTATAGTTCTATATTAACTATGGTTTAACTTAAGTTGCAATACTCATTCATATTTTATTTCCTAAATCAGTTGTAAATAAAAGAACGTGCGATACGCTTATAATTAAGATGAAAAATATAAAATTAATGAGGGTGAAATAAAGCTCATCGGAAGAGTCTTTTCAACAAAAAGAACGGTATCAATTTATTTCGATCTTTGAATTCTGCATAATGATTGGAGTTTTTAATCACTACATAGTATAAAACAAAGTCGCTTTCTCTGTCCCTATGTCCCTTTGTATGCTTAAATCGTAAAAACTACGCAACTGATTTTGATGCGGTTTTTTCAATAGATAGAGTGATTCAAGAGGAAGGTTTTAGTATATAATTATTTTATTAGGTTTTAGACAAAACGGGCGAAGCCGCGGGCGGTAAGCTAGTAAGTAATAATAGATTCCATTTTACATTCAAATAATCAACAATGCTTAAAAAAACCTAATTTAGAACTGCTTGTCAAAAAAATATCGGTAGATATTTTCTTACAAGATTATTAGCTACGTTAAGAGCCACATACCACTTCAGCTTGTACCATAGTGACGGGAACGAATGCCAGAGACGACGGAAATGGTTCTCATGCCAGGCGCGCTTTCGATCACTTCCGGTTATGGCGAAATTCTATATTTCATTTATCTTCCAAGTTCCATCGATGATTGACTGAGCTTCTTTATGATTTTTTATAATTGACTTGCTGTATCCTCATGGAATTAATAAAATAATGTAATAATTAATTACTTTCGAGAAAATAATTTAGGCATCTGCCTATAGGATGCTATAATATATATAGGTAATGACAATTTGCGGACTATTATTATTTCAAATTGTAACTAATGAATTAAATTCATATGGCTTAAAAAGAGGAACTACAGGGTTTCAGGGTTAGCTGTTTCATAATTTTTTGGGATGAAATAAAAGTAGTCAAGTGATATTTTATTATTAATACCAACTAGGAATTCAATTGATCACATTACAGTTAACTGTGAACATTTGTCCATAGTCGTCGTCGTCGTCGTTTCAGCCGTGGGACGTCCACTGCTGGACAAAGGCCTCCCTCAGGGTTTTCCACCACGACCGGTCACCGGCGGCCTGCATCCAGCGGCTCCCTGCCACTCGGACCAGGTCGTCTGTCCATCTTGTGGGTGGTCGTCCCACGCTTCGTCGTCCAGTACGTGGTCTCCATTCGAGAACCTTTCTGCCCCAACGGCCATCGGTTCTGCGGGCTATGTGCCCAGCCCATTGCCACTTCAGCGTGCTAATCCGGCGAGCTATGTCAGTGACACCGGTTCTCCATAGTGTCAGTCAGTAATTGCCAAAAGCTATACAAAACACAACACAAAACAACATCATTGAATCAATACAATATAAGAAGTTATAAGAACATTGTTTACTAGCAGGCACTTGTTTTAATTGCTCGTCGATGAAGCGCGGTAATCCCCTCGCTTGGACCCTTCGATAACAAACTTACTGACCCTTAATTGACAAAGACCTTTGCTCTATAGATGTGCTTATACGTACTTTTAGGGAAACTGCTTCTTGGAAAATTTCTTTGATTTGAGTGAGAAATGAGAATGGAGATGGTTGTAAACTGACACTTTTTTTTTAAGACTTGTGTGTATTCATGATTATTATGATTCAGATTTATTAAATTTAGAAACATTGTGACATAGTACCTAAATAATAAAAATGTGTTTAGAAAATTACAACAAAATCAGCTCTATATTTTTAGCGTGGAAGCATTAAAATTTAAACGCCTACCTACATATACGATATTCAAACGACATTAAAACATTTGAGAATATTATCATTAATCAACGGTTAAGGTCTTATTATTAGTGAGTACTAAATTTTTTTTTTATTATCCATTTCTTACTTACCGTACTTTTTACAAAAACTATTCATTATTCATTCATCCATACTAAGTATCAATAAGTCCTCGAACAACATAATCCAGTAAGGCGTAATGATAGCAATCACTTTGCAATAAATCGTTCATGCCTGTTTGTCCACTGTATAGTATTATAGACTATAGAGTATAGACGTTGAGTGACGATACTGTAACGATACGATAACGACTGGAAAACGATATTGAGATTTTTGTAATAATAATAAAGTTGCGTAAAGTACCTACGCGTGACAGATACCTACATATTATCATGTAATTTCCGTATAATATCAATTATATCGGATTAGGTAAGTAAATGTTGCATATAAGTGATATTCCAAAGTAGGTATCCGTAATTATAAACTCATTTGTTTTGTAAAACACTCGCTATAAATTGTTAGGGCCCGTTATATAAGAAATACCTATTTCTTAAATAAAAATATTATACTCCTTACACGCTTGACACTGAAAACATCCAAATGATTTAACTTGTTAATAACTCACAATTCTTAAAAAATAAATGTGCATAGCTTCTATCGCGGGCCTTGAGCGCGGGGACCGAAACCAGAAATTCCGTAACGAAAAAACCTCACGCTCCCCACTCCGACGGGCGGAGGTGTGGCTTGAACGCATGCTATGCAATAGCTTTACCGCGGCAGTCCCCGAATGCCACACGTCTTTTTATTATTAAACATTTCATTTGAGATAAATGACTTAGAAAAGTTTTTTCCTAGTAAAATTAGATTTGATCATGCTTACTTATTGACACTTCAACTAATTTGTCACTTAGCAAGACTCAAACTATACCTAATTCACTTGAACTTAATAATATTTGCAATATCATAATAATCTCAATTCTCGTAATAACACCATCCGCGTAGGTCGTAGCCTCTAGGCGCGGTTTGCAGCTAACTTTCACCATGTGTCTACAGCTTAAGATAACGAGGGATTTATTTGAAATAATAAAAACATTATGAACAACGCTTTTGCACTTGCAATTTGTGTTAGCACTTTCGTTAATCGGTTGAATTATTGGAATTAATAAAATATAATGCCTAGTCGCATTCTGTGTAGGTAAGTATAATCATTCGTATTAAAAACCTATAATATTTAGCAAAAGTGGAGGTGAAAAATCTTATTCACTGGGTTAACTGCTAATAAAATTAATTATTGAAATTATCAGTATAGAACATAGTGACATAGCTTCTTTGGCCATCAATTTTACTTAGAGCACTAACAAACTTCTACGATGTTTAATTATAGACAATTAAATAAAACATTGGTCAAAAGAGGAACGAAAGAAAAAGCATTTTAGCTTTCGTTCTTTATAGCAGTATTATCGACAATATAGCCAAAATACTTCAACTTGTAATAGCCGACTACCATCGGCAAGTCATGAGCTTGCACAGTACCCTTGTTATTCATTAAACTATTTGCATTTAAGAATTTTCATACACCCACAGACCACACCCATGCTTTCTCACATAGTATTACCTTCTATATCACACATTGTCATAACACAACATACATGTAAATATATGTTTATATAGTAGGTTTTGAACCAGCTACATCACACAATGTCATACCAGCCGCCGGCAGCCCACCACAATGGGGATTGTTCGCTGATCAGATACCACTGTATTTATTGCTCACAATTTGCCATTGAATTCGTAAGAGAAATTCCATTATCGCTGAAGGGGATGACACAGTTATGATCGGCTATACAATATAGCTTAGCGGAGGTTAATAGCGAGTTACAAATACTCTTTAAGCTAATATTAAATACTGAATGCATCGAGAATAAAGGTTTTAGGTAGGTAGGTAGGTTACATGGACCATTTGAGCAAAGAACGTCAGCTAAAATGCCTTAAATAAAGGAATCAGAAAATGCATGAAGTTACTGACTTGACTTAACAAAATTACCGCTAGGTACATGAAATATTGTTATGACACATTATATGCAGGAAATTTAGAAGATGGAATAAAGGAAAATATAATAAAGAAATATAAAGATTTGAAGATTCCATTGAATACAGATCCGCCTTGTCAATCAAATTTATTTGTCGCGATCATCACAGAGATATTAGCTTCGCCAAAACACGAATGCCTTCAGAATCAAAACATACGCTTGAAGGACATTGATGTCCGACAATAATTACATACGAAATTAATGACAACGTCTATGATCTTTGACATTGAATTAAAATTCATTGAAGAAAAAAATTCCTTTGACAAAAAATGATCATGACCGTCCATTCTAGAGTTATTACATATGATTACTACTCTTCGATAATAGTGAATTGGCCAGTGTAAGTTGAGCTACCGCCCCCCGCTGGGCCGGTACTAATGTGGGCGCTAGCGGGGGTGTACCGAGGTTCCAAACGGCTGATCTGGTCATGAATCGAGCAAAATACGACTGACATTTTTTGATGGGACCACAAAAGACTACCTTGTGTGTCAGAGGCGTCACGTTTTTGACGATTGTCTATAATTAGAGGCGCAAATTAAATAAATTAAAAGTTATGCCTTTTGGTAGCGTCCGCGTCGGTATGTCAATGTCGTATTGTCGTGATTATATTGATTTTGTGGCTATCTGTGGAATCATGCGCAATTATTTGTAATTTCAAGCAATAAGTGTGACTGACACGTTCTCTTTGTACGTCGTGTCGCGAGATGATTATATCTTTGGGAATTATCCAAATTTTATAAAATAACAACAAATTAATTACATTTTGGTTGTTACCTGTGTTCAATTTTTATTGAAGAATTATAGCGTGATTTAATTATAGGGTGTTTTGGGTTAAATTGTCGTATTTTCAGAGGCATGTCCAATGAGTTTTAATTGTAAATGTTCGTGTGATTTTTTACTTCATTTTAGTTCATTCTCAGAGTCATGACTTCCTATACTTCAATGCTTCGATATAAAATATACTTAGCATGTAAGTATCTAAATTATGATTGAAAAAGTTATTGCTAAAATAAAGGTTTTATCATTTTACCACTTGAACGATTTCTATATTAAAAGCTATTCGCGTGTATGTGTGAACATACGTATCGTCTTCGAATCAATCAGCCATTACGTAAAGTTATTAATTTTGAACATACAGCCTATCGTTAACCTTAAACCATCTACAATTAACAAATCTTTAATTAATCTAAACTCAGGTTAACTTTCTACTTTTAACTGCATTACATCCGAGATAAACGTACTCCAATACATAAATTTTTACATGCTGAAATAGCGACAATTCAATTAACATCGGCCTAGCGAAGCTTCGGGACGGCGATTCGATTCACAATTAAATCGATTTTAAAATCGACTAATTATTGGACGGACGATGTATCGATTTAGTGAAATTGACACAAGAATCACGATCAAAGGCGGCGTCGGAGATATTTCAATAAAACAGATTTACTTATAATGAACACGACGGCAATCGAGTGATCTGTCGTGAGAACTCGGGGCAGTTAACTTGGACTTTTACAACTCTTCTACGGCGGCCATTGAAGTAGCGTTTGTATTCGCTGATCTGCAAAATGTAAGGAGCTTTTGTACGTTTTTGGAAATTATATTTATTTGTTTTTGATGAAGAGTAAAATAACAACTAGTAGCTTGATAAGAATGTCTAATATTCAACATTTATTCAGTCATTTATTTCATTGACCGATTTTAAGACTACATTCAATAAGTTATATTGCTCGATATTAGATTATATTTAAGATCAATTGAATATATTTAAGATCCGTAATCTTTAATCGAATCTACATACTTTTATCGACAAGCAATTGTCCCATATATCAACAAAACAAATCGTACTAAAACATGTCCAAAACTTCCAAATATTATACTCAACCCCCAGTCGCTTTTTTCGGAGCCACACACCAAAACGCAACTTTACCAGCTGATACACAACATATCCCGATTTTGGATTCGTCACGCAATTTGTCAATCAATTTACCGTCAACCATACATCGTTCGAACTCTATTAAATGTCAATTCTTATAAAAAATACCTTTGCGTTCGCCGCTCGCGTATTCATTCCGATAAAATTAATAGCGATGACAAATCCATTAATTTGAATTGCTCTAACTGGTTATCGGATGGTTTTATGAACTTGTAGGGTTTTTTGGATTGATCCGAGTTTGTCAATTTTGGATGATACGTTGTATTTGTAAATGTCAAGGTTGGCAGATGTATTTGCAAGACATGTGACAATCACGCTTAAATTGACGATCGAATTTGGGTACAATCCGTGAAAAGATAGACTATGATTTGTAAGATTTATTTAAAGAATATCTACTTCTAAGCTACGATATAGCGAATTTCTTTTTCATTGCCTATAATGCATCGTTTTAAATGCAGAAACGACTGTGTAATAAAATATTAGCTTTTACCTGGGTTATAATTCAACTTAATTTTAACATTTTAACACTGACTACAATTTGGTTACATTACGATAAATAATGTTTATATTCTATGGCCCAATTGAAAAGCTAATATTGCCTACCAATGTTTTTGATTTATTAATAAATTACAAAATATGCTTTACTACATTTGAGTAAGAGTTTCCCCAGAAATTCTTCCGTCAATTTAAAGGTATAACATAAAATATTATTATCTGTAATAATGGCGGCAATTACAACATTCTATCGGTAAAACAAGAAATTGTGCGTGAATAAAGGTTTTATTCGTCCCATTAATATTTATTTCGTTCTTGAAACCTTAAAAAATTCGGATTCACCGCTCTACGGGTCATATTATCTCCTCAGCTAGGTATGTAAAGTTTTTAACTTCATTTTGTTTATGTATCTTAATTCTTTCACTTTATATCTTTGAAATGTCATTAAAATAAATAAATGTTTTTAAGAGTTTATTTATATACCTACATTTTAATTTTAGTAATTTTTGTTATAATTATTATGTATGTTATAATTATTAAGTTAAAAATTTTAATGGCAATGGTTATTTCCATTATTTTACGGTTACGTTGTTAAGTTATATTGCAGTCTTTATTAAAACTGCAATTCATCAATGTTTATCCAATTTTGAATGCATTAATAAATAATAAGAGATTTATGAGATAAGACGAATTATTTGTTCACGTCGGTTTATTATATAATATACAGGGTGTCCCAAAAAGTAGTGATGAACGGAAGCTGGGAGGTAGAGGACCTAGAGGGCTATCCGAATCACCACCATGTATGTTATGCGATTTTTCGTATTTTCGGAGTTATGACGTTTTTTGCAATTTTTCATGTATCGCTGAGTACGATGAGATTTTTATTTATGGTGACGTGAATTATTACGCTAGATGCTTGATTTTTTTTTGTGTGCTAAGCTGAATGATAGGCCAATTCAGTATAGCAACATTTGCTATCGTTAGATCTTTGAATGGAATATTAAAAATAATTAAATGCCAAGAAAGATAAAATTACCCAGTGTGTTCACCACTTCAAGGTCCCGTTAAAAAATAAAATCACATAAAAAAAGTTTTCCTTTTGTCTTTTAAAATTTGCTCTATCTATCAGGTAGCTACCCTGAAAATTTCATTTTATTATTCAGAAGACTTCAATCGAAAAATTGAAATCTAAATGTGGTAAGTGCAAAAATTAAATTTACATGATGATTAATAAAAACATATTAAAACCAATAACAAGGTGTTTCATTACCAGAAATTTATAAAATGACCCCGCTGTTGCTCTGTGCAAGTGCGACATCATCATCAATCAATCATCATCATCATGCAATAAAACAGTTATTAATTTTGGATGGAAAAGAGATCTTAGTTTAATCACTACATAGTATAAAAAAGTTTTTTCGTTTTTTCGTTTTTTCTGTCCCTATGTCCCTGAAGCCGCGGCGATTAACTGACTCGTAGCGAATTCCTTAGGCAAGCCGGGCTTTTCGACTTGTATGATCGTACCGCCACTGTAATAACTAGCATTATATGTATATATTTTGAGAAGTAAGTGCTTATCTCTATAATCTGTAAAATATCAAAGCCATTCCATGTTTAAACAAATGAATATACTTTATTTGCAAGGTAATGAATAAATAATTAATAAAGCTTTACCATTTTAAAAGTAATAATTTAGTAACATTGAATTAAAACACGCTTGCGATTAAAAACTCATTTGCGAGATTATCCACTATACATATCTTCCATCTCCAAGACAATGCGTGCTCATACGATTTTTATTTCCACATGCCTATTGTTGTATCCACCTACCGGAAAATTACAAAGAAAATCACAATTTACTTATATACCTCTAGGCCATTGTCTCCATAGCATGAGCCCATTGGTCAACCGCTCGAAAGTAATTGTATGAAACGACAAAATCACCTACCGCGACCGTATGTAAGGCCACAGTACAACAAATAACGCAACGAAACATCAGTTACTAATCTTAACACACACCGTTCTGTATACTGCTTTTCCTATCTATGGTTACGCGTTGATTTCAGAGTCTTAACTAAATTAAATCTGCTCGTTCCACGTTTAAAGGACTATGATCCTTTTCGCGTGGTGTTACGGTTGTTTAATATTTGCTATTGTTTTTTGTGAGTGTCAGTCGTCACGGTGTGTTGATTGTATGTTGCTTCACCGTTCTTGGAGGTTGCAAAAGCTGTCGTTGATGATAGCCAGTGACGATTAGGCTTGGTTTAGACGTAACGAGTTATTAAAATAATTGTTTTTAGATTTTATATTTTTAAGTATCTACATGACCGATGACATAATATTCCTTGCATTAATTATTTTTTTAATTAAACTTTTATGCTTATTATGATCTTTGTTTTTATAGGTTCAGTATTGATTGGGAAAGCTGATCATTATTAAGTATGTTATGGTTAGAGGCTACCTGAAGGTAATGAGTAACTAAATGCCTGACGTTTTAAATTAAATGCTTGGAACATTCAGTATCTTCAGAAACTATTAAACCATCAATCAGACGGAACTTCTATCGTCTCATAAACTGCTAGATTCTTCTAGATACTTATACTACAAAATTAAACAATGTCTGTCTTACCACAAAAAAATTTTAGACAGGGTTTAACTTTAAGCGCGGGCTCTCTTTAATCTGGTTTTGTCGTATTTCATAGATAAACTGACAGATCCCTGGTTTAAAGTTAGACTGTGTTTAAATTGTTTTGTGGTAATATCATGTATATCGAGCTTTATAGCAATATGTAACGGATTCGTCTCGTGACGGATGGTACAGTTTTTATTGCATTATTAAGTCATTACGCTACACTCGGTACCTATTCTGTCAATCTGTTTCTATGACCATTAGATCTCGACAGCAAGAGATCATAATCAGTGGGTATGGTCACGCGAAAACCCTTTCGAATCGAAACTTTCTTTATTTGAAACTTGGTAGTTTAATATTGGGTCTTTAAGGTATCAGAACTAGATGAAGCGAAATGTGGCTTAGATAATTATATGAATTATAAATCATTGTTATGAGTTTGCATTGTATGAGAGTGTGAACTGCGATTTAAATAAATAATCGGTTTAATTACGACTAAATATAGGTACTAATATTATGGTATAACTAATTGAGTACCCTGTGCAATAAATTCTCTTTTCCTTTTCTTAATTGTCACCTTTGATATTACTCATATAAATATGATTTTTAGCTACCAAAAAAAAGCATTACAAAGAAAACATTTAACAACCAAACAAATGCCTACTTTACTACTTCATAGCGTAAATACTTTAATTCATCAAACCGAAAAATGAACGTCATCAAAACGAGACGAATAATTTAAACAATTTTCTTTGAACCGAACATTTCCAAAGTGTACCCTTGTAAACCTGTTATAATGTCGTTTCAAATTTAATGTCTAATACAACATTCCCGTCTCAATCCGCAAAACATCCGAGTGATTCTCAAAGAATGGAATTTAAGGAAAAAAGTTGACGAATTCTCCCTCCGGCGGGAGCGAAGTCACTGGTGTTATTATGCAAATCCAAAGTCATCGCCGAGGGGCGTTGGACGTTTGACCATAATGTGCCATCTTCACAATGGGCAGCGTTGGCCCAACAAATAATCGCCGATGTTTGCCACGGCGGTTATGAATAAACATCTATAATGACGGCCGATCATTTAGGTTCACTACACTATTGTGATTGCCTCTAGTCGTCCAACGCTGCCCATTGTGAAGAGAGCTCATAATAAATACGGTACAGTAAATATTCGGTATACATTACAGTTAATATTTGGAATATGGTTACATAAGGATAGATGAGCAAGCAATGTATGATGAATGACCGTTTGGAATGAATGTGGGGACATTTTTGGATGTGTTTCATGTCGTAAAATATAAATTCATATTAATATTTTTAAAGTTTCAATGTTGCTCTATATTCTTATATAATTCGTAGTTTCATATTTAGGTTTAAGTATAAGACATACGTAAAGTTAACAGTTAATGTCAATTATTCTTATTTTTTATGTAAATGTTTTTCTGTTTGTTGGTTAGTTGTTCAGAAGAAGTGAAATATTTTTTAATAATGATTTTTAGTGCGTTAAATTGCAATTTTTATTCATAACAATATGATAAAACTAACATGTCTAGTGAATGTAATAGATATTATAAATTATGTAAAAGTTGGTTATGAGTGTTCTTTAAACATATAATTATTATTCAGCACTTTCTATCTGTTTCAATTTTGACTTTTACGATTTAAGGAAACTTTGTAACATATGAAATGTTTTTATAATGTATGTTAACTTTAAATTTCTGACGGTTAACTTGTAACTTTTAATATAATATATTACATATAATTAGAATTATTCCATACCAAGACAAAATCACAATAAAAATAAGTATGAAGTTATAATCAACAGGACAATTCATAGTTTTTAACTCAAACCAAAATACAAAACAATGGGTCGCAAGATTTTTATCTTTTTTAATAAATTAAACGACGTTACAACATTATTGCATGATTAATGCAAATAATATGAGTTCCGCGAATTTAAATTTAATTAAGATGCGAAAATTGTTTATGATAGTTTATTTATTTATTACATAAATAAATTTGCAAATGTTTGCATAACATACCTTCTGTAATAACGAACGACCCCAGAGGTTCATTAATAAAAGAAGAAATTATAATAAGTATGCAAAAGATGATTGTGGAACGTAAACAATATTATGTAAATATAAAAATGTTTTTAATTATTACCATTAACTTTAAGTTAACAGATATCATAATTTATTAACACTTTATAAGATTGCACATAAAAAAATGTGTTTGCCTTTGAAATGTTTGGGTGGGGAAAGTTACTGTCTTTAGAAGGCGAAATAATTTTATTGTAGAGTCACCATAATAATATTAATTATCACGTATAAATATAAAAAATATCTCCATGTATCCACAGCTTTATTTAAAAACTTGAGGGCGGTGACGGAATGTCAAAAATTCTGTTGTGGGTCGCAGCTAGCGCCGCCAACAAAGAAATTAAAATTTAAAATGCCTGAGGTCCGAATTTATAGTTCTTTGAAATTGAGCACTTTTTATTCCATTCGTTAGTGACCACATGTTATTACGGAGTTTTTGTTGTTTTTATGTACCTATTGATTCTATTTATATGTATTTGCAAATTTTATCAAAGCTGTCTGTAATGTTAATAAGATCAGACTAGGTTCTAATTTAAAATGTTCTCTTTCTTCAAAATCGAATTAAAATCTTTACTACTACAATAATTATTAATATTATAATCTTCAGTTATTGTATAACCTAGCTATAACCGGATCTTTATTAATATTGACACTTTTCATTTCAGGGTGTGAGTGGCAGTTGAAGGAAAGAAGAAAGAAAGAACGTTTATTATATTGAAGGCAGTACGATGGAATGACATAAAAAATACGGAAAAGATCTTCCTACCAAACAGACACTGAAAGTCACCCTAAACCCAACATAGACAAACACAGAACCTAAAACTTCACACAAACATAACGCCACCGATCTACCATCATACATCAAGCAGCAGAGCGAAGCCATCTAATAAAGCTAGTCTCATAAAAATGGCCACATAATTTCAAATCTTGTACGACCGCTAGTCGCAAGTCGGTGTGACCGTCACGGCGAGCGCACATCTGAATTATTCATTGAACGTAATTAAATGTCTTGTGCTGTAAAGCATTGACACTAGCTTGTGGGATTTGTGTGGGGCTTTTGATCGGGTGACTCAAAACAGAGTGTAGTAAGAAGGATATGTTGGACTAATTGATAGAATTGAGGATAACGACTCGAAGAGCTGTTTTGTTTATGGGCTGATTATTAAATCACTATTGGTGACATTGGAGGAAGTATAGAGAGCAAAATATGTTTCTTGTTTTGTATACAATTAAAATTGAATTTGATATTTGTGAAAATTAAACTTTATCAATCTTTCTGACTAAGTAACTGTTCTCAAGAGCAATAAATCATTTTGAAATTTAGAATTACTTAATATGATTTTGATTGACTTAATAAATCAGTGCAAGCAGTGATTTTTTTAACCTTCAAAGAATTCATAAATTGTTACACTTTTTAAGCTACTAACATTAAATAATTAATAACATTAGAACATCATTACACGAAAAAAAGCCGCGAGTAAAAGCTAGTACCTATGCTGTACGTTATCAAGATATCCAGTTAAACAATTAATGTTAAGACAATTAAACCAATTAAAACAATACCAAGGGAACAAAAACAAAACATTATACACTCATAAGAATTCTGTTGAGAATAAAAAGTTCCTAACTAACATTGTGCACGGGTCGCTATGTAATTACTAAGTCGAGGTAACCAGGGTGCGTGTACATGCTAAATGTCAAGTACATACACATTTCCTATTTCATTGATTTTTTGCTCCGTAGAAAATCAGACATCACGCTCAGATGAGTTCAAAATCGAAAACACAAACTGTATATCTAACCATTATTTATGTCCTTAAAAACGTAGCAATTACAGCGACGTGGATTTAGACTGAAACGTAGCCTTTCGCAATCAGTTAATCGCTCCGATTTTAAGCAACCAGCGTAAGAAGAACCATATCTTTAGTTAATGTTGGTGTTAAAAAGTACGGGGTGTGCCGCAAGGAGCGTGTCTCGGGCTCATTCTATTTTGGTTCTGTTAAACGGCCATTCCGAGACATTTGGACTTATGTGATAATACTAGGGCGAGTGAAAGAAATTTGATAATTCACGGTTAGAAACGACCGTTTTAATAATAAGTTAGCTCGCGATGTTTTTGAAACGTCTGTCTGCGCTATGAAAACTGTGGAGTGGTTACTTCGTGTAAATAAATATCTATATTGCATTATGTACGAATATACAAAACGAAGTTGATTACATTATACATATTAGACACAAAACTATCATTAAATAAATTAGCAAGAAAAATAAATCCTCTATATATGTGAACAGTAAAATCAAATATTTTATTTTAATTAATTTATTAGCCATTCTTTATTTTTATCAAATTATATCCAAATAATATAAGTACGTCACTTGACATTCATCAATTTTTATTATTAACATGTACAACAAATATTATGTAAAAATATCCTCAGCGACTCCACATTTTCTCTGTCCTGAATGTTACTAAGATGACCATTTATCACCCAACGTCAAAATCTAATTGTCCCACATCGCTAACCACCATTGTGACTGTAATTACGCCCTTATTTTTTTACCAAGACTAAAATCGATTTATAAAGATTTTTTGTAAGTTTCTCGAGAGCAATTTTACAAAAATTCCAAATGTTTTAATATTTCCGACCGCGATATTTTTTGATTGTCTTCTTTGTTTAGTAAGTATATTTTTATTAAATGTTATTTATATTTTAGATACCTACTCTTTAATTCGTTATATTGAGTTTGAGTTACATGATACACAAAACTCTACTATAGTAAACAACACCAACTATAATTGAATTTCATTAATCTTTTATAGTATTTTACTAATTTTTGCCTAAAAAAGTCTGATAATGAACATTTTATATACGATCAACACTAATTAAAACCCCTTCTAAAATTTCAACTAAATTTTCCTTTACTTAACACATTAACTTTCCTTCATTTATCTTACCAGGAAGCTTTACGTGGTCAGGTAAAAACTCAATTTCATAGATAAATTGGTAGCTATTTTGTAAAATTACATGGGTTAACATTTAGCTATGTAACAAAAGGCGTTCCTAATCACCAGATTGTAGGGGTTGGCTGGCCACAGAAGCACGGGTAATTAGTATGTATACTACTGTTATTTATTATTATAAATTGTTTATAAAGTTCTTCACAAAATCGTATGTGATGCTTTAGGTATTCAGTTTTGTATTACGGCAGAGTAATATTTAATAACATAGTAGGTATTTTTAGCATTTTCAAGGGACAATGATTAGATTATAAATTATTTGAATATAATTTGTAAACATTTTAGCATACAATTTTCATAAACCTATTAAAATGCTGCTAATAAATTATATTTCATGGGTTCTTGATAAAATGCATGTTTTATAATTTTACTTAATTCAAATTATAATTTTTATCTGTGAGTGATCATGCTAGATGCTTTTACCTAATAAAATCCGATATTTTTATATAGAAGGTAACTTTATAAACTATACAAAATGAGTTTTCAAATCCATAGTTACGATTACAATATATCTTGATGAAACGCACATGTTATATAAAGATCGGTAACCAGTTGAGAGTGATCAGAATCCCATTTGACGCTGTTTTGTTCCATAAGCACTATCAATCACTCGCCGTGGGATGACTCTAATTATAGGGATTAAGGGCGCGGTGGTTTTGGTGCCAGGTAATGGCTTCCATACCGGCCCTTTTAATACAACTCAAAAAATTAAACTATTCACTCTGAAATTGAAGAGATTTTAATCATGCACCATCCGAAATTAGTTTTGAAACTCGCTAATTGTCAAGTCACGATACGATTCGACGACATTCTAAATTCAATGAACACATGAAAACAATAGAAGTAACAAAATGAGATTGCAAAGAAAATAATATACTTGTTAAGGATAAAAGCCGCACGAATGCTCACTAAATTAAAATCGCAGTGGAACATAATAGGAGGCACGAGAAAGCTATTATTTTGCGGTCACTATAGTTAGAAGCGCACCTTGACGGGAGTTAGTTAATTAAACATAATGTATCCACTGCAACCTTCTAAATCTACCCTACAGCGTGCCATTATACGATTATTAATTGGGCGTAAACTCTGAGGGTATGTTCAGCCGGATCGAGGCCTAATTTCGTTGATTACTCGGTTTTACAGATATGTAATTTTTCGGAAACTTTGAATTGGTTCTTTACTGTTTTATGTGTTTTTTTTACCTGAATCTTAACCGCGGTATTCGTTTTGTATATGTGGGAGTTCAATTAAAATAATAATAAGTCAACCGCAAACAATGTTTACAATATATTTCGGAGATCACAAAAAATCAAGGAATCATCGCGCCAGACAAAGACAAATGTTATTGGAACCCGAAATTAGAATTTAAAAATGAAAAGGATATTAAATCACAAAGCACCCTCACTAATTGCTGTGCCGCTGTCAATAACCATTATAAAAAAGCTAAAAATAATGATGACAAAACGTATGTAAGCCGAAGCTTTCATAGCCACCACCAAAATAGAAGGCAAATTGACAGATGACAAATATGACCGTTAACACTACGGTCACGGCATAGACTGACAAATATAAGTTGAACTCCTCTATCCCAAGGAAGATATAGGGTGCTATACATTGTTCGTAGGCAATTGGAATTGATAGGGATCACGATACACTGGTCATCGTTAGTAAATATTTCTACCGAGCTAAATGTGATAAAATACATCAAGACATTGTCGTTAGAACAAGATAGATGGCAGCTAATGTCGGTAACACATCCCTTTGAACAACGAGATTAGAACATGAATGCTTTGTATACAAACATTGTCAGACACGAACTAAATTTCTGTTGCTATTGAATTGTAAAGAAGTCGGTGAAGGTGAAACGTAACATGGAAACAATAAAAGAAATGGTGTTTTGACGGTCAAAATTTATTATGATTATGTGGTATTTGATAAATGAAACGAGTGTGTGTAAATGATATTACATTTGGTGAATTGTGGAAGGGAAAAGGGTAAATTTATTTTGGCATTTGACATCTGGTAAGGGAATGAAGGAAAGAACAATTGGATGTCGTTATGCTATAGGTTGAGATATAAACTGGTAAAAACGTTAAAGAATTTTATATTTTGTTTAATTGATATTTTCAGTAGTTTCTTTATAATATTACAAGCTTTATACATTTTTGAGTATGTCATAATTTATGTAGGAAACAGTATAAAGAACTACAGGATATAAGCGTTATTGGCTTCAGTTTCAATATCAAAAAGAAAATTTTTTCCTATTATAAAATACTTTACCCTCCGTGTTAATAACATTTCTGAGCATATTTTCGGGTAGGTATTTGTGTATCGCTGCGCATAACACATTCCACTATTGAGACAAAGGCCAGCGAGGCCAGGAGAGTGCATGGGTGTGGTTCGCTTAAATTTTCGCATTGACAGCCCAAATGGCCCTCAGGGACGGTCCAGTCTTGCTTTTAGTGCCTTTATACGTTATGGTTAATGGATCTAGTTTACGATCTGTTCTGTTATTTGCGACCTCTGAGAGTCTGCTTATTGGATGTTTATTGTTATTGAGAGTTCTTATAGAAGTAAGGCTAATTGAAGGTAAGATAATGCTTGGGACTTAGTTGCAGGATTCATTATAAAAGAGATTGAAAAACCAACTTCTCCGTAACCTAACTGATACATTCAGGGAAATTAATTCTTCTTGTAAATAATATTTAGGTCAAGTTTTCCATGCTGAAGCAAGAAGTCAATTTATAAATTTATGTATATAGAAGTTCATATGCTTAATTTATTAGTATACTTGTAAATTGAAACATCGTTGTAAATTGCTCATGAAGATGAGCTGCAAATCAAATCGTATTCAATTAATACTGCTACACTTTAGATAACATAAAAGTGTCGGTGAAGATGGTCAATAATTTTGAAAGAACTTTGGTCAGTACCAAAGTTCTTTCAAAATTATTGACTCTGAAGTACAATGATTGTACTCTGAAAGTAGGTTACATGTCAGTACATGTAACCTACTTTCAGAGTACGCGAGGAAGCGTTGGTTTTTCAAGAAGCATGAAGTAAATTATAATGACATTATGAAGAAAAATTGTGACTGAGCATATCAGTGGCACAATACATTGACAAACTTGTTGCCCAACTGGTCATTAACAAGTCACCTATAATTGACATACAAGAAAGCAACGCTTCACCGATTATTTAGACTAATAACGCTATTGTAACTTATAAAATTAATCTATGACGAGTTGGACGCGTCAACTGTGGAAGAATTGTGCCTATCAATCAACATCTATGAAATTAGGTGTATTGTTATACCACTCCTTATATCATCTTTTGACTACATGTTTTGATTCGGAGTCATTTGTAGAAAGGTTGAAATTTTTGTTTGTGAAGTTTTAGGTGTTTATCAAAAATATTGAACGTGTTGACTGATGGTGGTTGTTTGTAAATGGGATGATAATAGGGTTAATTTATTTGAGTAAATAATGTTGAATACAATTTCATTACTCATTTATACTTTGGGAAAAGTTGAATTGACGATAATAGATATGATAATTTATTGTGATTCATCTGTTTGTAATATTTCGTTTTTTAGAAATTATTCTAAAATTGTACCCGTAAGACGCTAAACACACGAATATTTTCAGAGAAATTGCTTCTCATAAATGCTAGAGAAATGAACAACTTTGGAAAGGATGAAACATAATATACTTCTGATTAAAATCATATCATATAACAAAAAAATATAATAATTATAAAAAGTACTTAAATATATAGAAATCCCTCTTTTTGACACAGATAACCAATACAAGTAAGTAATAAAACAACTGCAGTAGATACACAGCAAATATAGATTTATCACACGGCATTACTGTGAGTCCCGGGTTAAGCAATATTGACACCTTCATTAGGGGCATTGTCTATGGGGGAACAGAAAGAACTATAAATATGTGTATTTGTTTATCACATAACTCTACTACATTTCAAATAATTATTCGTTATTAAAAATCATATATATACTCTTACAAGATCTGTATTTCTTTTCATTTAAATTTAATTTATAGGTAAACTTTCTGTATTTGATCAAAATTCGGCATGAACTTTAAAACCTTTGTACTAGCGACATAAAATGAAATAAACCGCATAATATGTATCTATCTTGAATTAAATATTAAATTCAATTAACAATAAATAAAATAAATAAATAATTACTTAACATTATCATAGTCTACTTTATTTCATTGAATAGATATATTAATACTTAACATTTACTTTTCTGAGTTTCGCTCGACTCTATGATAAGCTCTATGATAGTTAAAAAATCCTCTCAATAAATTGCTACTATTTTTAGAACAATTATCTTATAGTTCCTTCCTCTTAATATAAGATGACTCTCACAAAATGCTCTATATTTTTACCAACAATACTCAAACTAATTAACTCAAAAGCCACATAAATCCTTCATATCAGCACAGCTTTTCCTATGATTTACGGGGCCAATTTGGCCCCCATAGCATTTCATACGTGGACAGTGGCTATCTGATCGAGGGACTCATAAATAAAAGTGGACGGTATTTATCATCACGGCTAAATAATACGACGGTTTATCAACAATTTTCTGAAAGTTTTACTAGTTATTTTGGTTGTGTATGATGTAATTAAAAAAAAACCTACAAAATACCTACTCACTACTAAATTTACAACTAAATATCGCTTCCCATGTGAATAGTCACATGCGTGTTTTTCATTGTTACTAGAAAAAAAAATTATAAGACGTGAAATAGGAAATAGAATATTATTAAAAGGGATTTGCCTTTGAATTTCGATTTAAATATTGAGTTGTATAAAATACAACTTCTAGGTACTTACATCCGTTGTAGAATATAAGACAATGAAGGAGATGGATATATCTATGGTATGAATGGGATCAGCAAAATTGTTATAAACAAAATGTACGCTACGAATTGTGAACATTCATAATTCTAAAAACGGTTAAACCGTTGAACCTACACTACACTTGCACGCTTCAGATTACATAGCATACAATCCATATAACCTAATAAGAATTCTTTACCCCAAGTGTGATAACATCTAAGAAACAATACAAATTCTAATTAGCATAAAGTCGCCAGTGACAAGGGTTCCCAAGGCAACGGTTCGATGCCCAGGATGGGACATTTGACGTGCTATTTACATGTCTACGTTCCTTTAAAGGGCAGAACAACTATAACTTTAAACAACGTTTATAAACAATGCTTAAACGACAGTTAATAATTACCTCGTTCGTGAGGATTATGGCCAAACGGATCGGACCTTTACTGTGCTGAATTATGTTGTCAGATGTTTACGTATTGAAAATATTCGAATATTATGAGCACAGCAAACAGTTTTTGATTTACAATATTGTGTACACTAACTGAAGTTTAAACGGAATATTTATTTGTACGATAAATATAATAAATGGGAAATGGAGAGCAAATTAGCGACAGTAAAAAAAAAATGATCAACGTGACAGAACATGCAATTCAACCTACTCTGTAATCCATATTTCAAAAAATAACTGTTTCACATAAAATATAAGTACACGAAACCGTGTAGCAAAACAACAAAACCATTATCTTGGAACCAATAATTAACCGTCCGTTAACCGTAGTTTAGCACATGCGTCACCCGCGTGTAATTAAATAAAATCAGGTGAGCTGAACTAATGAATTCACTCGGCGACACACTAATCACAACATAATTGTGTGACCGTTTTAATGCTAATGTCCTTACTTGTCGTTTACAAGTGGGGAGGTGGTGTAAATTGCCTTTATTGCTTTTTTATAGCCTGTTATTTTGTTAGTATTTCTATTATTGACGTTATTCAGTTCGCCCTTTGACGATGTTACGGGGAATTTGTGTTTTTGAATGAGATTAGTTTTGGTGGACTAATTTAAGATATTATAGGTTAACTTAATGTCTTAACTCAAACTCAAACTCAAACATTCATTTATTCAATTAGACTACTATTTAATAAACGAACTTTCGAATCGTCATTACATAGATAAGTATTTTTAACATTTACCACCGATTCGGAAAGCAGTGTCTATGGTCTATCTTAAAGGTCAATCTCTTTAGCTAGTACGTAGTATACTTATAATAGAAAAATCCATACTAATATTATAAATGCGAAAGTAACTCTGTCTGTCTGTCTGTTACTCAATCACGCCTAAACTACTGAACCAATTTTCATGAAATTTGGTATGGAGATATTTTGATACCCGAGAAAGGACATAGGCTACTTTTTATCCCGGGAAAATGACGCAATCCCGGAAATCCCACGGGAACGGGAACTATGCGGGTTTTTCTTTGACTGCGCGGGCGAAGCCGCGGGCGGAAACCTAGTATTATATATTTTATAGGCATAGAAATAATACGATTTTAGGATGATGAATTTAAACTTGCAATTTGCGTTAAGAAAACCTGAGTTATCAATTATTGTGAAATAGGAAGGTAGTTCTACCTATTTCTTAATTTCATTAGAAACGAATACTTGGGTACAAATGATACCTATATTCAAATCATTTCATGAATACATTTTAGACTATCACTTTGTACAAAGATTGTTCTTAAATTACGGTAACCGTAATTCGTTCTGTAATTATCATCAACATATGTCATGTCATTGCCGATGGCGCAGTGGTAATGCAGCACTTAATCAGCGAGTTCGACGTCTGACGGGGGCAGAGGTCGTCTACCGTGTGAATGTAGAGGACGTTTTATTGTAATATGTAAAAAAAATATGTCTTATTTGATACACAATGTATAAATAGTTCCTTTTAATGTACTTATATTATGTATAAATTGGTATTTCAATTTTTAATCTTATGGCTACTTGAAGTAACTCTGTAAATACCATGCATACCTAAGTGAATTGTTTCAATCGAAGATTTTAATGTATATGTATAAATTGTGATTTCAATTTTTAATCTTATGGCTACTTGAAGTAACTCTGTAAATACCATGCATACCTAAGTGAATGAAGAAATAAAAATAATTCCACCACGGCCGGTAAAATATTTGGCAAATGTTCATGAAATGAAAACCAAATGTAAATAATAGATGGTAATAGTTTGTCGGCAGTACATTATAGCCCCAGAGCTTCAAGTGTCTGATGAACTCTAAACTGATTATTACAATAATTATAAGATACGAATTCAACAATCATTAGCCTTCTTACGAAAACGTGCTAAAACTAAATTGGCCTTCTTATAAAACTCTTCAACTATTCCTAAAGCTAAGTAAATCAACAAGCCGTTACATATACAGGGTGTTCCACTATCGGTATATTAAGCGCGAAGGGACTTGTAGCCTTGCATACCTAATCGAACAATAGGTCGATTTGTCGATCACGTAAAAAATACTTAAAAAACAAAATTACGTCAAAAAATTTTTGCTCAATTTTTCCTTAAAATTCATGTTTTTCTTCTCTAGCTTCGCGCAGTCGGCATTTAAAGCTTCGCTAATGTGAGCATTTTGTTTATGAAAACATAATCTTAAACGATAGCTCACTTGCGGGTGGCAAATTCGGGCGGGTTGCTTGTTAGGGGTGTACACAAAGAGTTTTAAGAATTCATCTATTTGAAAAAAAATGCATCTGGAATTTTATAAGTATTTTTTACGTACTCAGCGTATGCAAAACTATAACCTCCATTGATCTTAGAATACCCACGGTGGGACACCCTGTATAGCAGCACATAAGTTAACTTCCAAGTGATAAAACATAATCTCGTATCATCAACTATAAAGGGTTATTGAAATATTGAATACGCTTCGTAATTATTTAGCAGACTACCCTGAGAGCGGCGAAGACAAAGCTAATACAATGTATCTGGAAATAAAGCTGTGTTCATAATGTTTAGCGATAGTTGTGTTTTTTTCATTTTTAATAAACATTGTCGTAGCCAAGTTTCTTTTGATTAGGTTATACGTTTGTTGAACGCGCTAATGTCAGGAACTACTGGTCCGACAGGAGCGGAGAAATGCGGGTGAAACCGTGCGGCACAGCTAGTTTGAGATATAATGCAGGAATCGATATTAGTCGACGGACTCGGACTAAAGGATATCGGATTATCATAAGCCTGTGAAGTGATAAATTTAAAACTCTAAATTCACCACATAGGTACCTAGTTTGGTATTATATTCTCTGTGGTTAGTTGTAACTAACTATGTTGATAGTTTGTACTAAATATCGTTTTCAACTTATCCTCCGATTCATTGAAACCCCTTAAAACTACCAAACTCAGGTCGTCAGTAGTCACATGGAATACATGACCATCATATTATGGCCTCTGCCTAAGAAAGTAATTTTTCATTATAGATTCATGTACAGTGTACACTCACTTCGTTATGGAATGTCGTCAGTTTTATGATATAAGTTGAGTTAATCATTAGGGTTTACGATCCCATGTCAATACTGGGTCGGTGTACTTGATGTATTTGATGGAGTACAGTTTATGTTGAATGTTTTTAGAAGCTATACATTTTTGCTTGATTGTTGAAGTGTAAAAGTTGGTGGGAATTTTTGAGCAGTATATTAATTAGAGATAATATAATATTATAGATAATTATTAATTACTTGAAATTTAGCAGGATAAAGGTTTTTATAAGTGTTCTTCAAATACAGTTCTCTATTAAAACGAAAATATCTTTAATCATAACATAACTCAAGAATGTAACTCAATTATAAAAAATTCATATTAAACCTGCAATATCTTCAAAGTTCTTCTTTAAAGCTCAAGAAGTAAGTACCTATTGGTATCGCTTATAACTTATTGTGTTTTTAACTTTTTAATATAAGTAGATAGTAGACGGATCCACATGCCACAGCTAGTTAACGTACATAATGTCCGTTGCCAAGCCAGTGGCTATGCCTGGCGTGTTAGTTTACTTCCTCGGTTTCCTTCCGTACCACTTTCCGTAGCGTAACCCTATTCGGTAATATTTGTAGTTTAACCGACTGAGAAAAAGAGGATGTACCTACCTATATATAGAAAAAATGGGATAATTTCTTATCTGTGATTTGTTTAAGAATTGTAAAGGTCATCAATTTCTTGGAAATAAAAAACAGATATTTAGCCGACAGGTATTTAGGACTAGCCGGCTTCACTCGTGCTATGTATATCACTTGTAGTACTAATTAATAATCAACGGTGAAAAAATTTGTCAAATCGGTCCAGTAGTTTCTAAGATTCGAGCGTTCAAACAAACACACTCTTCAGTTTATAATAATAAGTGTAGATTAGATATTGAAGAAATACCAACTTTTCGTCTTAATTTTTTCATGAACGATGAGAAATAAAGATAATTTTTAGTCAGGTTACTTATAATGAAAAACAAAATCTTATAGTAGGTAAGTGGTAACCCAGCAATCCCATAGTACAACGACACTCAACCACTAACCCAACAGCAACATTGACATTTAATAAAGAAAAACATTGTCAGTGAATTTGCGGTATATGATCATTGTCTAACAAAAACATGTATACCGCCACCACATATATTTCTTCATTAAATTACAGAGTAGCAAAGGGCTTTGAAGATGTATGGGAATTTGTACCGTATTTTAGTATAGATAGGGGTGTTAAACGTGTGCGTGTGTTGTGTGGGATGGTGTAACAATAGGTCGTGTTGTACAGTATACCGTGATAAGAATGTATTTGTGCGGTGCGCCGCGGATCACTTTTTCTATTACGCGTCGTCGGCTGGCGGTTCTGCGTCAATATTATATGGAACAATAGAGTAATGGAGCGGATGTTCGTGTGCTTTTTTCATGAATACACTTTTGAAAAACAAGTACATATGTAGTTGATTTTTGACAAATGTCAATATTATACACAAAAGCAACATTTACATTGTAATAAGTTCATTAAATTATACTCAGCAATATAAACAGTTAGGTTTATGTTATGATTAGCCAGTATTTAATCATGAGATATTGACCTACTAGACTGGTTCAGAATAGCAACTAACCAAGCTATCTAGCTAACATTGTAGATTGTTTAGGAGATATTATAATGCTCACAACTAAATAATAGTTAATCTCCGTATCTATATCTAATCAAGTTCAGTGCATATTCTGATAATAGTTGATTACTTACACTATAATATACTCAGACTGTAGGTACCTACACTATATACTGAAATAAAAGCGACCCATATAATTAATTTAAACCTATCTAGGTAAGTATAACATAACGTCAAATATTATTCCAATCAAATATCACAACATCGACTCCACAGTTTTCCGTGTCCACCGGGGCCATCCACACAGAAATTGTGCAACGCTTTGTGACCACAGACCGAGACATATACATATTTATGAGGTGACTTTAATATACAATTTCTATGTATTATCTCTGCGTATGCAGGAAGTGCCTGATTGTCTTAACGGTCACCTGCGTCGTCCAGTTGATACGGTGATAATTATGTGGTGTAGACCTGACTGTTTGGAAATTTCCACTAGCTACAAGCAAAATATAATTAGAATGTACCGTGTTGTGTATAACTAATTTTGGTGATGTTAGATTGGGAGGTCGATGTGAACTAGAAGTTGGGGAAGTCTCACTTACTGTATTAAAATGTGAGACACATAGATATATAATTAATGATTTTATTACTTATTCATGAAGTATTGAAATCCACATGAAGGAAGGAACGAATTAACGTGGTGGTGTTGTGAAATATGTGATTAATTATCAACTATAAAACATCTCATAACACAAACAAGAAACAGGGCCGTGTACATAGAGATTTCTGTGATCTGTAGTCGTGTACGTTATAAAGAAGATGATGATTCTTCTAAATTCTCAAGAATATCAGAAGCAGTACTGCACTATCCATACCATTTATCCAACAGCCCTGTTGCCATTAGTCTCGTTTTGCTACCAATCTCAACATCTTCGTCGGTTAACATTAAGTTTCTTAAAAACACATGTCAAAAATAATATAAAGTGACAATGCAATTTTCCTTTGAAAGTGACGTCCGTATACAGTCATCATCTATTCGTCGAAACTGCCGACAAAGTGTTCCATTTGACAGCTCTATGTGTTCCTTTTAAAGCTAATTAATAAGCAGATACAACCACTTAAGATAAGTAAAAATATTTTCATCCCGAAACCGCACCGGATATAGATTAAATCGACTTTAAGCGCCATGAAAGATAATGTTCGAAACACGGAATTATAAAATTTATGTCAGCGTTACATAGCTCAATTTTAAATGCAGTTCGCAACGAGTTCAGATTTGTAATTGCTTTTGTGCAATCAACTGTATTTCAAGAGCCATAAGTCATAAATTGTATCTGCAGCACCAGGCTATTAAATCTTTAAAATTTGTCAGCTGCACTGATTGTAATTGATTCTGAACCTTAACTTATAACACTAAAATAACTTATTGCTTGTCCATCGTAAATTGCTTACCAATCGGTAGCTTCTTCTAAAGTACAAGTGCAGGTATGACTTGTCTCCAAAAATAAATGAATTGGTCACTTCAGGATAAGTGCCGTAGGGACCATTTGGTACTCGTAGATAATATTATGTACATGTGGTTCTTTGAACTAACGATTTATTATGAATCATTTTGTGTCATATTTCTGTGATTTAATTGAGATTGTTAAATATTAAATTCCTTGAAATGATATAGCACGCACGGGAGAAACATCTAGGAGAAAACATTGAGATTCAATGCAAAAGTTACAGTCTGAAAAACTAAAATAATTTTAGAAACTGCATGTACTTAATGTCAAAGAACAGATTTTTATCACTCTTACCATTTCCATAAATCCATACAAAGCACTTCACCTACTGTCTGTTTCGCGTTTTTTTACGGCCTATTTCTCTGAATAAAGTCTATATTATTATGTAAAATTAACGATCATAAATCAAACATCCAACATTTCAATACGTAACTACATACGCATATAATAATATGTAGATAGATATGTATTAATAGTGTTCCTAGACTTCACTTCACTAAAAGAGAAACTAAGAAAACCCTTAATTCCCTTAGTCAAGGGCGTAATTAAACGAACACGACCCTTGACCGGGTGTCAGGTCCCGGATTATGCGGGTTAGTATAAAGAGCTTATACGTGTAAGTCACGATAATGGCCTGCCAATCAGACTAACTAAATAAAGTATATTGTTGGCATTCTTTTACTGTTTAAATGACATTTGGTTTGCATCTATAGAAATACACCAATATTATAAAGCTAAAAAATGTATTCGTTTGTTTGCTTGAACGTGTTAATCTCAGGAACTACGGGCCCAATTTGAAAAATTATTTCACTGTTAGATAGTCCCTTTATCGAGGAAGGCAAGGCTATAATCATTGCGCTATTATACCAATGGGTGCGGGGCAATGCGGGTAAAACGGCGTGCTAAATGTACGAGTAATGTCCTCAATGTTTTGAACACAATAAACTTTATTCTATCCTTTCAATCAAGGAGAATATTGCAAGTACTTTTTGCAAATCTCAACTGTACCTCTCTGTTATTAAATTGGCTAGACAATAAGATCCATACGAGAAACACGCCAAAGTCTTGGTGACCGTAATCACTGTCCACATTGAGTGACGAGTGACAGACTATGACCATACCCACAATACGAAGGCCGATAATGTGGAGTTAATAAAAATCTTTTAATAGTATTTTGTGATGTTTGATATTACGCGAGCAATAAACGTTTGGATAAATCGCGTTTTTTATTTCCAAAATAATCGGTTTAAGGCTGGCCTTTGATTTCCTTGATTAAAGACGTTTTTTGACGGGTAATTATCTATATAATAGGTATTACTAAAGGAGTGTCGGGTAAAAATTTTTAGCTTTTTTTTTCAAATTGTTTAGGCATGCATAACTACTAAACTTTTGTTAAAACTTGATTCAGTGAAACCTATAATCTACATATTCTAATAAATAATTTCATTCTCTACAACAATACTCTATGTTAATTTTTTAATTTTCAATGCAAATTTTTACAACATTTATAAGTAATAATATAAGGAAATAGATATACTTACATTTATAACTCAATGCTGTTCTTTAAATATTTTTTTGCAGTTTATTAGATTTGACGTAGTTTTTAAATTATTAATATTATACATTTTGCTCTTTTTGAAGTTATATTCGATGAATAGGTAAATACGAAATCATTAAAAAATGAATAGAAATCAAGATCTGTAACACTTATATTATAAAAGAAAACATAAATAAATAAACAATAGAAACCGTATTTGAATTTACTAACCCAAAAATGATTGATTTTTTTTAATTTTCCAGTCTAGAAGTTTATGAAAAATGCTTTGTTCTGTCAAAATGTTTGTTTCGTACCTATCTCCCCCGTTTCATTTACAATATTAATTTCGCTTGTCAACAGAAACACTTTCGGAAGCGGAAGGACAAACTTTGGTTTATTTCATAAGATGAAGCGATTATTTGTTATATATATATGTTATATATATTAGTTTTTACCGAACTAATTATTGTGGTTTAGATTTTTAAAGGTAACTCTTATTAAATAAACTAACCAATATAGGTTTAATAAAAGTAACCAAATTCACATATAGAGGTTGCTTTGTTGTTTATAACAAGGTTATAAAACAATATACAGCACAACACATACAAATTTGCCTTGGAACCTAAAATAATATCATTAATAATTTTAATTTAACCTTAGGTTATGCCTTCAAAATTAGAATACAAATAAAATATTATAGAAAATAAATTAAATATTATATAAATAGTTATTTTAATCGCGGTCGCTTATAACTTAGGGCCCTGCGATTTTCCTTAGGGTGCGATTATTAAATGTCGTCTAGTGCTGTGTACTGCTGATCAATCACACATTCTTAACAACTGAGTTGTTTTATCGATGAATCGAGATAACAACTTGCTGAATTATGTTATTGTTAGTGTTCTTTTAAACAATTATACACATTAAATTTAATTATTTAAATAGATTTTAACAATTATTTTATATTCACTATAAAATTGTACAATCTAATTAAATAAATTCAACTTGATGGCCTTTTGTCGCAGTGGTTAAAGCATGCCAAAGGTACGGGTTCGATTTCCGACCTACTTGAAATTTTGATGAAAAGCTATTTAAAAAAAAATTATATACATTCTAGCATGTAGCCAATTTATAATTTGAGTGTTTCACCGAAATAAATATAGGTATCCCGGAATATTCAGGTAAGTAGGTATACCTAAAACTTTATTTAATTACTTTCATATATGATTAATGTCCATAGATTTTAATATTTATTGGTTTTATAAAGCACTGAGAAAATAACCAGATGTTGACACTCGAAGTCGTGATTACAGTGATATACTGTTATCACAGTTATATTAGGTGACACACGGACCGACACTTGAACGATAAGCTTTGTAATATTAATATTATATCATTAGTTTTCACTCTTGTCACACCCCGGACACTCCATACAAAATGATTGTTTTGACAGTCACACTGTAGAGACTGCAAATGTGTGTGTTAACGCTTTATGGTTGGCACATTTGTGACTAGCGTAAAAAAAAATTCGCGTTTTTCTGATGAAATACATGCGTAAACAGCACAATATTTAACCATTTTCTACGAAAAACGATAATCACAAATCCAAAATAATAAAATTACTTTATGTCAATTTGATTAATGTTGTCAATCTTCGTTGCGTTTCGTCTAAAGACGTCGTTGGTATCGTCCTTGCGGGGAAATGGGTACCATAACATGTCTGATCGTGCGGGGTGAGGTAAGTGTTTAATTTTGGCGGGAGGCGGAGAGTGTCCGTTCTGTAGCGTTTAGCTACTATTATGTATTCTGTGCTCTTGTGATGAAATGAAAAATTGTTATAATAATGGAAAATATGAGTATGTTAAATGATCTTACAGTTTTTTGTTGCCGCTATTTTTTTTAAATAAATTATTAGCAATCTGAGAACACAGTCAATCTCTATTTTGCGTTATCTATTTAAGCTAAAGTAAATTGAAGAGATGAATAATCTTAGGTATTGTTATGGACAAGCGACAGCTCTACTTAAGGTCTATCTGCTTAGATCGAAATAATGGTGCATCATCACATCAGCCTATACCCGTCCACTGCTGAACGTAGGCCTCTCCCAGATCTCGCCACTTTTCCCTTTCTTCTGCATATCGCATCCACCCAATGCCGGCCACCTTCTTTAAGTCGTCAGTCCAACGCGCCGCAGGGCGTCCTACACTACGCTTGCCTGTACGTGGTCTCCATTCGAGTACATGCCGACTCCATCGACCGTCTGTTCTTCTACACACATGGCCAGCCCACCGCCACTTCAACGTGCTTATTTTGCGAGCTATGTCGGTTACTTTGGTTCTTTGTCGAATAACCTCGTTGCGAATTTTATCAGACAAAGAAACTCCTAGCATAGCTCGCTCCATAGCCCGCTGCGCAACGTTGAACTTATGGATGAGTCCGCATGTAAGGGTCCACGTTTCGGCTCCGTATGTCATTACAGGTAGGATGCACTGATTAAATGCACGCGTTTTTAAGCTCTGTGGGATTGCCGACTTAAATATGTAACTAAGCTTGCCAAATGCTGCCCAACCCAAACGAATTCTTCTGCTAGCTTCCACGTCGAAGTTGTGTTTGCCTAGTTGAATGTTTTGGCCAAGATAGATGTAGTTTTGCACAACTTCTAGCACGGATCCACTCACGCTCACGGGTCTCGGGACTACGTGTGCGTTGAACATGACCTTAGTCTTGTCCAAGTTCATCTTGAGACCAACCCGCTGAGAAGAACTGTTCAGATTGTTTAACATTTCATCGAGCTCTTGCACGGATTCTGCTATGATAACTATATCATCTGCAAAGCGCAGATGCGAGATGTATCGGCCGTTAATGTTGATTCCCCGTTCTTTCCAATCGAGTGTCTTGAAGATGTCCTCCAACGCACTTGAAAAAAGCTTTGGCGATATGACATCGCCTTGTCTTACTCCACGTTGCAGTTGAATTGATCTTGTACTCTGTCCTTGTACTTGAACGGTCATCGAAGCGGTTTCATAAATACATCTCAGCACCTCGATATAGCGGTAATCAATTTGGGCTCGCTGCAAAGAGTCCAATACAGCCCAAGTTTCAATGGTATCAAAGGCTTTTTCGTAGTCAACATATGCCAGACAAAGAGGTCGGTTATATTCTTCTGTTTTTTGAATGATTTGTCTCAGTGTGTGTATGTGATCTACGGTACTGAAGCCTTGTCTGAATCCTGCTTGTTCAGGTGGCTGAAATTCGTCAAGCTTACGAGCGACACGATTTGTGATTGCCCTTGAAAACAGCTTGTATACGTGGCTTAAGAGGGATATAGGACGGTAGTTTTTCAACGCTGTTCTATCACCTTTTTTGAAAAACAATACCGTTACACTCCTACTCCATGTTTCTGGGATTGAGCCGCTGTGGAGGACAGAGTTAAAGAGCTTAGCGAGTTCCTTTATTAGCGGAGATCCTCCAGCTTTAATGAGCTCAGCTGTAACTCCATCTTCCCCAGGAGCCTTATTATTCCTAAGCTGCTCCAGTGCTATCTTGATCTCGTCCACGTCAATATCCGGCAGTTCGTCTGTATAGTGGCGAGTTAGCTTGGCTCTTGGATCAACCGCAGTAGGCATTTCAGACCTTTGTGTTTTCTGTCCATATAAATCGCTATAGTATCTTTCGATTTCTATAAGTATTTCTGGTTTCGAAGAGACTATGTTACCTTCAGATGTTATGAGTTTGGTGATGTGACAATGGGAAGTATATGGCTTAGTGAAGACTTTAGAGCCTTTGTTGTTTTCTATGGCCTCTTTGATGGTTTTTGTATTATGTTGGCGGATGTCATGCCGAATACGTTTTTTCACTTTCTTGTTCAGCTCTCGGTATTCTGAGGTATCTTTGTTACCGCATTCTCTTCTCTTGCGCATCAGATCTAGAGTCGCGCCAGAAAGCTTCGATTTATGCTCTTTCCTCGTTGGTCGAAAGTATTTGTGTCCCACCTCACGAATTATCCTTACAAGCTCATTGCTAGTGGTATTAACATCTTCGTCGTTCAATGGCAACGCTTCAAATCTATTTTTTAGTTCAAGCTGGAACTTTTCAGAAACATCCTGGGTATAAAGTAGCTTCGGACGTAGAGTGGACTTCATCAGGCACTTACGCTCTAGCTGTACATCAATATTAAGCGTACCTCTTACCATTCTATGGTCACTTCCGGTATTAAACCTACTGATCACAGAGACATCGGTGAATATGTAGCGCTTGTCGGTAAGGATAAAGTCTATCTCGTTCTTTGTCATGCCATCTGGGCTCTGCCATGTCCACTTTCTTTGAGGCTTCTTTTTGAAAAATGAGCTCATACTGTATAGCCTCTGGCGCTCGAGAAAGTTTACAAGCATTTGACCCCTTGTATTTCTACATCCATAGCCGTACGGACCCACTCTTGTTTCACCCCATTCTTGAAGTCCAACCTTAGCATTGAAGTCACCCATAACAATCTTAAAATGTGACTCAGAATTAGACATAGCTTTGGCTATGTCGTCGTACATAGCTTCGACCTCATCGTCAGAGTGCGCAGACGTTGGACCATACACTTGGATAACCTTCAAGGAGTACCTTTTGGTTATCTTTAGTACTAAAAACGCAACTCTACTAGACACACTCCCGATTTCTACTAAGTTGTTAACGAGTGACTTATGAACAACGAAACCAACACCACCTTGGGAAAGTTGGTCTCCCTCTCGATAGTATAGTAAGTGGCCTGACGTTAGGGTCACAGTGTCCTCTCCCTGTCTTCGGACTTCAGATAAGCCCACTATGTGCCATCTGATGTGACTAAGCTCGGTCTCAAGTTCTGTGATGTGTTCGTCTAGTCGAAGAGTTCGTCCGTTATACGTAGCCAAGGTCAGTCGTTTACGGTAGCCATCATTAACCCGGGGATTCCTAGCACCCCCTGCCCCGCCGTTACCTTGGTCGCTACCATGACCAGGAATAGCGGAGCGACCGGGAACTGGGGGCCGTTTATTGGATGCAACTTTCATATTCTTTTCCTATATCTGGGAGGATATGCCCTAGTCACCGCGCTGGGCAGACGTGTTGGTGACCGCAGTGAGACTTATTTTAATCGACAATGCTGCTGCCCATTGTCGATTATTTAGATTTGTAAGTCTCAGATTTAGAAATGGTTATACCGCCATTTGTCGGTCGCCAGTGCCTTGTCCGTTGCATAGCAGGATGTACCACAAGCAGGTAAGGTTGGCAGTTGGGCTATCTAGATGTCTGTCGATATCCCCTTACACCCCAATGGTGCATAGTGATGGAAAATGGAATTTAATTTTTTTACAATCTACTAGATAGCGGCAGAAAGGGGATTGTTTATCTTTTGGTTGGCTTTTTGCTTTTGTTATATTTTACTCATCAAAATCAAAATCAAAATATTTATTCTGTAACAACTATGATTACAATTTTACAGTCATTGAGATATCCTTTTACTCATGATTATGTTTATATTTTTCGGTTCGTCTTTTTCGAGTAAACACATAAAAAAAATTGACAAAATTTTGACATTTCACTGCATTTGCTCATTTTATAGCATGATAATATATACCTATTAAGTATATTTTGGCAAATCTTCTAAACTGCTGCAAAGATTCCTAACTGTCCTATAATGAAATTTCGTTCTCACTCCAAACCATTCGCATGTTAGAATATTACTTACACTTGAGGTATAAGGCAATTTCCCAAAACCGCAGTCGCAAATGTAGGTACCCTTTTACTTGCCGACTGTTGAGACAATGTTGAATATTACTTTTTTATGTGTGTTGGTCAAATTGTTTGTGATAGTCATAGCGTTTTTGTCAAATGAAGTGTGAGTCCTGCTTAGATAGAGCAGTTAAGTTTTGTTTGTAATCAATGAGTAATTTTAGGTAGACTATATTTCTAAATTGTGAATAATTTAGGCTTAATTTTATACTTGTGTTTTTTTCGTGTATTTACTCATTTATTAATACTACTTTCCGCCCGCGGCTTTCATCTACCTTTTACTTCACAAATTTCCATCCCATTTAAATATATCTCAAATAATTTAAATACTCATCTGATAACTAAGGTCATTGATAGCACGATAGTCATATGTATGAACCATGTCGTTCATCAAAATCGGCTCAGTAATTCTGCCGAGAAAATTGAACATACACACACACCTTTATATATTACATGGGATTTGTAGCAATTATCCGTAAAGGTGTTGAAAGAAATCTTGTTTCCGTGGAATACATTTAATCCCACAATAAATTGTATGTACAACTCATAAATTGAAGTTACAATAGCTTTTTTTACCAAGAATAAAACAAAAACAGACATATTATCTATCCCAGTTAATGATTACATCATGTCCGTTATTGTCAAATCACACGATATGCAAATTTATAGTTGGAGAGCTGAAAGATATTTAATATTGAAATTTTATGTTTTTCATCTTGTCTACTAATAAATTGTTACATTTGGCGTCACGTCAGTTTGTTGTGGATTTAAATTATAAATATTTTCTGTTTCATGTAAAGAAATATTTCGATTAAATTTCCTTATTGTTAAGTACGTACTGCGTACTTTAATTCACGATTCATGAAAGTAAAAATCTCAGTAATAAACATTATACAAGGTAAGTATAAATCTTTATTCGGTTATTCCAGAACACTCTGTTATAATTATTAAAACGATCTTTAATCGATATACCTAACTATGTCATAATGGTATTGTTGGGATTTGGTAATATTTCCAATAAAACTTCTTCTTTACAACCAATGTTTTTAATAAAAGTTAAACGCATACATTACAATACACAGAGCAACCGAGAAAAGGACAGATAGCGCACCAAGTGTCAAAAACGAGAAACTCAAACATTTACAAAGACAATTTGTACCATAGCGTTCACAGATACACCTATAAACTACATTATAAATTTATACTCAATACTCCCACCTAAATTTATAAGGTAGACATGACAATCACTTAACTGACAACTAAATGTTTTTAAACAAAAATAAAAATATATTCTAGCTAACTTCATAGTTCATACATATTTCATAAAGAACAAATAACTCCTCTAATACATAAACTACAAACTGTTTATTCTCAACTTACATACACTTTTTATTCTAACTTTATGAAAAGTTAAATACTAGACACACTTATATGAAGTTTACAAAAGTTAAATATAAGGCACATTTATATTATGAAGTTTACATAACATCAAACATTTCTCATAATCTTATCTCTAATAGACTTAAATTTATTAGCTGGCAAAGCTTTGGTTAGGAAATCAGCTAATTGATTTGAACTCTCAATATATTTGATATTGACAACTTTATTTGCAACATTCTCTCTGATAAAGTTGTACCTTATATCTATATGCTTACTCCTTCTGTGAAACACAGGATTATGTATCAATTTAATTGTGCTTTGATTGTCAACATTTAAAGTTATTGAGCCTTGTGGCTCCCCAATATCACAAAGAAATTGCCTAAGCCATAAAATTTCTTTAGCGGCTTCGCTAGCTGCCATATATTCTGACTCCGTTGTGGATAATGCCACAGTATTTTGTTTACGACTACACCAAGTGACAGGACCTCCATTCATAAGAAATATATAACCTGTATTAGATTTTCTAGTATCCATATCACCTGCAAAGTCTGAATCAGAGTAACCAACTAAGTCAGAATTACCTTGATAAACAATTCTCATATCTTTTGAATTAATTAAATAACGTAGGATTCTTTTCACAGCCATAACATGTAAAGGACCTGGATTATTGACATACCTGCTAACAATATTTACAGCATAAGCTATGTCAGGTCTAGATATTGATGACAAGAATAACAATGCTCCCACTGCTTCTCTATATGGGAAATTAATAAGTTTATCACTAACTGTATTCTTACACAACTTTACATTAACATCAGCGGGGGTACTGCTACCCTTAGCATCTAACAAATTGAATCTATTAATTATTGTTTTAATGTATTGACTTTGACTTACACTAATATAACCTTTTCCTTTATCTATTTCCATTCCAATAAATGAATTACAGTCTACAGTCTTAATTTCAAATGTTTGCATGAATATTTTTAATATTTCACATAAAACAACTTTACTTTTAGCTAGTAATAAACCATCATCAACATAAAGAATTAATATTACTTTAACATCTTTAAAATATCCTACAAATACACAGTTCTCAGATGGACATGGTTTAAATCCATAAAAAGATAAGAAAGAACAAAATTTTTGATTCCAACATCTCGACGATTGTTTAAGACCATATATAGATTTAACTAACTTACATACTTTTGAAGACTGTGTTTCCATACCCTCGGGCACCTCCATGAAAATTTCCTCGGAGAGCTCACCATACAGGAAGGCCGTCTTCACATCAAATTGCTCGATATGCAGTTCATCTCTCGCAGCAATGCTCAGCAACACCCTGATGGAATCATACCTGTAGTTCTCATGTTCATACCCAACTAACAACATCTTCACACTTTTCTTAGCAAGTTTCTTTCGCTTTTCTTTTGGTACATGTACATAACCAATAGACCCAAATATTCTTATGTGTTGCAAGTTAGGCTTAACTCCATGCCACAGTTCAAATGGTGTAACATTTCCTGTTTGGCTTGATGTACCTCTATTTAATAAATATATTGCACAGTTTACAGCTTCTGCCCACATGTTTAAAGGAATGTTTTTCGCATACAACATAGTTCTTGCAGATTCCATTATTGAACGCATCTCTCTCTCTGCTCTCCCATTCTGTTCAGGGGTATAAGGGGCAGTACGTTCATGTGTTATTCCCTTATTCTCTAGATATGATGTAAATTCTTGGTTCACATATTCACAACCATTATCTGTATGTAATATGTGCAAATCATGTTGAAATTTGTTTTTCACTATTGCATTATACTTAAGAAAACATTGAAATACCTCGCTCTTATGCTTTATGAAGTAAACATGGCGGTAGCTTGTAGCTCCATCTTTGAATAAAACAAAATACTTCATACCAGACACAGAAGGTTCTTCTATAGGGCCACAAACATCACTGTACACAATTTCACCAGGCTGTGTTGGACCTCTGGATGATTTACAGAAAGGGCGCCTTGCTTGCTTTCCATACTGGCACGCTTCACAAATAAAATCATGATTTCCACTCAATGTAACAGGAATTATACCATTTTTACACATATTCTGAATTTCCTTCACATTTAAATGTCCCAATCTTTCATGCCAAACTTTTATATCTGTTTGCACAACATTACAACTTTCTTGTTTTATTGTTTTGACATCTAACTCATATAGGTTATTTTCTGATAGATATGCCATCATAACAACAACATTATTCTTCATAATCATTGCCTTTTCATTGCTCTTCATTATCATATATCCTTTTCTTGTCGCAGCACCTTCCGAAAATAAGTTTCTTCTCAAGTCGGGTACATATAAAACATTTTCAAGTTTACACCTCTCCCATGAACCATTAACCTTTTTGTCTATCAGTACAGTTCCTTTACCACATATTTTTATATTCTGTTTGTTACCCAATTTAACAGAATTGTTCTCTTGGCACTCGTTAAACTCACAGAAGTGGTCCCGCTTGAATGTCATATGCATTGAGGCTCCACTATCAAGAATCCATGCCTCTTCATCTTGTTCCTTCAGTGCAGCGCTGAATGCCAACATATTGTTAGGTTTCTTATCATGCTTTGTCTTTGGCAGCCTGCAATCTCTAGCGAAGTGGCCTCTTTTGTTGCAATTATAGCATATGAATCTATGACTTGTTTTTTGTTGATCTTTTGAACTTTTCTTTATATTTTCTTTTGATGTCACTAAAGCTGTCTCACTACTACTACATATTTATATCATTGGCAAGGCTGGCTTCTTCATCTACTAGCCGAGAAGTGAGGTTTTGAATCGTTTGACTACCTTCATCATGTGACAACCATGCCTGTCTAAGTGAACGGTATGTTGATGGTAATGTACTTAGAATTTTTGTCATAACTGCTGTGTCACTTATTTTCTCACCAGTCTCCCGTAGCTGCTTTGCCAAGCTTTCTACCTTCGACACATGCTGTGCCATGGTGTCATTGACACTATATGAATATTGATAAAATTTTTCATGAATTAACATCTTGTTATATTCTGATTTTTGCTCATAGATGGCTTCTAATTTTGTCATAACCTGTTTGGCAGTCTCGCAGTTTTCTATTAAAGATATTTGGTTTAAATCCATGGACGATGTCAGAATGAACATAGCCATGCCGTCGTCTTTGTCCCATTGCACTTGCGAACTGGTTTCCGTTGGTCTTGCCTTCTCGATATTCAATCCTTTTGCTCGTAATGCACATTTAACTTGAAATTTCCATTGCTTAAAATTTCTCCCATCAAACTTCTCAATTTTCATCGAGTTCGCAACCTCCATTTTAGGTTAGTTTTTATATCGGTTGTAATCTTGCTCTTATATAGATTTCTCTTATTGAAAATATATTTTAAATATTCCTGGGCCCATAACCTGTTGGGATTTGGTAATATTTCCAATAAAACTTCTTCTTTACAACCAATGTTTTTAATAAAAGTTAAACGCATACATTACAATACACAGAGCAACCGAGAAAAGGACAGATAGCGCACCAAGTGTCAAAAACGAGAAACTCAAACATTTACAAAGACAATTTGTACCATAGCGTTCACAGATACACCTATAAACTACATTATAAATTTATACTCAATAGGTATTAACACTCCTTTTCAGAACTAATAAATATTCTAACATGAAATAGTGAATTCTACAACAGCTGTCTCCCGCACTATGCAACAGTTTTGCATATCAAAGTAAAGACAATGCGACATAAGAATTGATAAACTCTTTTACACCCATTTCACATCGACGAAATATGTGCCGCAATGTGCCGTGAGATTTCGTTCTAATTGTTTGTATTATTATTAAAAAAAATATATATCTCAGATAATTTATTAGATTTGTATTTAGATACAAATCTAATGTATAAATTTAAATGACAAATTTATTAGTAAATTTGTCATTTAAATTTATACGATTTGTTATGTTTTCCTGGATAAAGAAATATATAATAAATTTTGTGGTATGTATAAAGAAACTAGTTTGACCGTCCACTATCGTTTTTTCATATTTTAGTTACGGATTATTTTTTCGAGAGGGTTTGTTAATAATATAACTTTATAAATATATCTAAGTATTATGTACAATTAGCATGACTATTGGCTTTTTCAATGCTATTTAAAATATTTATATTGCTTTATTTTAAAATTTAGATGTAAGTATCTCCTAGGTAAAAACGATGATTTTTCCATTGAGACGACCAAAAATACAGTATGTTCAAAAAACTGAATCACGACTTCTGTCAAACATGAAACAATAAATCTTACAGACATTACCATAAATATGGTATGCAAAATAGTACATGTTTTTTCTACTTGTTTAGGTGTCAGAATGTGTTATCTTAACATCTAGTTATGTGTGATCAATCATTGCTCTAGCAATTGCCTTCAAAATATGTTTTGTAAGGAATTCTAGTTTGTCTTACGGTCATGGAATGTATGTTGTTAAAAAGCGCTTTTAACATTTGAAAAAAAAAATTATAAGAAGCAACGATAAAGTAAAAACATAAATTATTTTTCTTCAATAAATCCTTGATAATGATTAATGACTAATCACTACTTACAAAACAAAGTCGCTTTCTCTGTCTCTATATCCCTATGTCCTTTTGTATGCTTAAATCTTTAAAACTACGCAAAGGACTTTGATGCGGTTTTTTTTAATAGATAGAGTGATTCAAGAGTCAGGTTTAAGTATACAATTTATTAGGTTTTAGACAAAGCGGGCGAAGCCGCGGGCGGTAAGCTAGTTATAGTATAAAACAAAGTCGTTGTCGCTGTCTGTCCCTTTTTAAAACTACGCAACTGATTTTTAGGTACGCGGTTTTTTTTATAGATATAGCGGTTCTTGACGTAGGTTTTAGTACCTACAATAAAATTTAAAAAGACAGTAATATTATAAATGTGTATGTTTTTCTGACACGTAGTAATTTTGTGGTAGCATGCACCCATGGGAATGCATTTCCTTTGTACACACGGGCAAAGCCACGGGTAAAAAGCTAGTTTGTAACTTAAGCTTAAAAACCTATATTTTCCCCAATCAGTTCAAAGTTTTCAATCCATGCGCAACCTCTAACGGCTAATCAATAAAAAAATGTCACAATTATTTATGAGGGTACAGACAGACAAGATGCTATCAAGTGGTTGAGATGAACCTAGCTGGAGGTCACTAGATAATGATCTTAGATGCAAATGCCATTGATAATTATGATGTTAAGGAGACAAATTGTTTTTATTATTAAAGAAGTGTAATTGTAGCCTTGCAAGATGGTATAGACTATAGAGTCGCTAATGTTCTCAAAATTTTCCTGTCAGATTGTTATAAATAACTTTGATCAATTGGAATTAAGAGTTCCAATGAAAACAATATCATATCAGACATAAACTCTGTAATGTATTATTTGCAAAAGCCTTATAACTAATAACTCAAGTAACTATTAACTAGTTAATTTTTAACTAGTTCCTAGTAACTAAAATTTAAAAACAACGTTGTTTGATATTTTATTTCTTAATTCGTTCAAGCTCGAAAAATAATCACAGATGAAACATCAAATACTTACGATCAATAAAAAGCGATTTGTTTAACAAAGGTTGAATTTCAGCAAACATTTCGAAATAACACGAATCTAATGAAATCTAGACATGATCTCATAAACGAAACAAATTGCGCATTAACATTGCATGTGTCAAAGGTAATTGAAGACCGTGTTCTCATTTTGACCCCGTCAAACAAAAATTTTCGTCAAGATTTTATCATTAAAACATGACAACTGCAATCAAATGACAAGTGCTTGTCGGACGGATAGCATTCGATTTTGAGCTCTGCGCCCTTGAGTTAAGGTCGCTACATTCGCGCCGTTTAAAGTAGCTATTATGTGAAGAACATAAGTTAGGAAATTGTAAAAAAAGTCGAAATATGATTAATAGGGCGGCGGTACAAGACGTAGGCTGTGTGATTCTTTCCATTTTGACAGATTGTCTCGCCTCTCTGACCTGAGCGCCCCGTGGCGACACTAATGATGTTGTCATGGCTGTGTAAGAGTCGATATCGATATCGATAAATTTGCCTGGAACTCCTAGATTAGCATTAGTAATTATTTCTATTACGTTTGAAATGTTGTTATCACAACAATGATTTATCAATGGAAATAACTTCTTTATACATATCATTGCTTTATAGTAAACTGAAGGTTAAAACTGAAATTGATATTTTACAATATTCAAAGAAAATTTTAGTGCAAATCTATTTTTAAACGAACCTCAAAATAGTGTGAGGTTTCTATAGTTTATATTAATTTCTAATAACATACTACTAACTACACTACTACAACTACTAACTTCAACTATTTAATGGAGTTGAAGGCTAAAATTTTATCGATATCTAATTACTTTTACACATCACTAGACGTGAGTTCGCCTGAGATTGCTCTCAGCACGAGACTGTCCTGCGTCGGCGCTCGTTCGCGACGCTTTGACATCCCGACATACACCACTACAAAATAAATAATTCCATCACCAAAACCTACTCACAACCGTATTCTTATAGAAATAGAGTCGCTTTTCCAAAACTATCTTTCTTTCGAGCTGCACTTTGACAAATTAAATAGATCATCCGTTTAAATACTTCCAAGCTCTTAAGACTTAAACAATAAGAGCTATTTTTAAACAGCCGAAAGATTTATAAATGTTTAACGTTAAATCAACGTATGTCGTAGTTTGATAGACGGCCCGCGTGAGAGCTAATACTTTTTCTTCAATTTTGAATGCAATATGATCGTATTGATTAGGTATCTGTGGTTCAGTATTTATCCCTTCAATTACTGGTATAATTAAACTTTAGGAGCTATTAATAGTTGAGCATAACAAAGGATGTGGGAGAAGATCAGAACTATGACATAGTTCAACAATATAATATACCTACGTAGACATTTAGGTTTTTATTCCAGTGCAGTCTTTCTATTTTTTTTTCTGTGCTGAGTTAGCGAAGTGTTAAGTGACCCATTATTATAATGTCAGACTTTGAGGAACGTTTCTGGAAAAAGATGTTGTAAAAAATAACGTTCTTTATGACGTCATTACTTGTTGTTTTTTCAGCTTAGTTTAGGGCTGGATAGTGTTGTGTAAAATATTTATTAATAAATTAATATCTATAGTAATCGTTTCGTGCTGTAAATTCAAGTTCGAAAACACTTCCATCCGAAGGCATCGTCCAACTTAAAACCAATAAAGCCAAAAGAAGTTCTGAATGAACAATTGTCCTTAATGTCATTATCGATCAATCGCATCGTAATGTGTCTCACGGAGTCGTCTAATGAAGTGTCGCTGATGTGTGGCCGGCCCTTAATGATCCGATTGACAGTATAGAGGAGCCGTCAACCGTGCAATTGTTTCGCGGGTGAGATGACGCGGCCACCATATTGGCGATTGATCAATGGATTTAAATGGTTGGTTTATATACCTAGGTAAGAGCTAGCGCGCAAGGGCAACTTTTGTCTCCGCAATTATTGTGTCTCTCATCAACTCTATAGGAAGTTGTTGTTCTACGTGCGCGCACTTTCTTACTAGCCCATAGAGTTGATGGGAGAGACAAAATAGTTGCGGAGACAAAAGTTGCTCTTGCGCGCTAGCTCTGTTGAAGTTTTCTATATTTGTATGTGATTGTAGAGAAACATTGTCAGTATCTGCTTTCGTATATTATTGGTACTACAGGGATATATTTCTAAAGATCTTAAGTTTTATATAATGGCTGACAAAGTGCGTAGATATTGGCCGTTGTCACATTTCGCCGCATACTTTTGTGTCTTGAATAGCGTTTTCCGGATATTTCTTTTACCTATTTGTTCCACGGATGACATTTGCCGTGAATAAAGTGCAGATTAGTCCAAAACACCACTGATTCGGACAGTCTTGAATCCTATAGCTACCGAACCATAGATACGCTTATAATCGTAGTATCATTAATCATGATATTCTTCTGTATATTAAATTTAAATAAAGATAAATTACAATTTACTTTTATTTCAATTACCATTATTATTTCAATACATCCATTTCAATTTCCAGACGTTTTAGCATCACTTTATCGCGATTCTCATAGCCGCAAACAAAAGAAAGATGTATTAAAATCATCTTGACGTGTGATTCGGACAGTTTGAATATAAAGGCAAAGGTGTCGTTGGTTAAGGTGGAATGATGGACAATCTCTGAGGTCAACTAACGAGCAATGGAAAAGTATAATATATTAAACTGGCTACTACGCAGCAGCGACCGTAATTTTGTTTTACAATAATAGAAGAATATTTAGTGTGCCTCTAAATTTTGAATCAATTAATTATTTGCGTTTAGGTTTGACTATTTTTTTTTTTTTTTGAGAAATATGAGTAGGTTACCACGATTCTTAAAATGTTCAGAACTATTTTAGTGAGTATGAATGGGCACAAACAACAATATGTAAGAAGGTTATTTACAAAATTTAACTACAGATAATGAAAATTGAAAGACAAATCACAGATTTTAATTTCACTATTGGACGATTAACAGGAAAAAAAATGTTCATTCCCAAATTATCAGGTCACTTTAAGAAAAATTAACATTTCTAAACATTCCATTTGCATTTTAAAATGTTACGCAAATAAAAAGGTAGGTAGGTACACTTATTTTAAGAACTTATTCAATACTACTACCACGTTGTAATAAATCAACCATATCAACGGTCATCTATCTAATCGTAAATTGAATTAAATACCGGTGGATATTGCATAAATCCCTTTGTTTGATAATAATGACAAACTGAGATAAATTATATCTGAACAGCTCCTAATGTATCGATAAAATCTGTACTTGATTTTATTGAATTCTTTGCGGGAAGGACGTTTCTGATAACAGTTGGATTTCCTCGAGAATATGGTAATGTTATCAGAAGATACAATTTAATAATTACCTATTTAATACGCTTTATAGGTACCTAACTTTTTTTTCATATTGGAAAATACAAGGAAACCGTATTAATATTTTTACCACAATATTTTTCTCAACAATATAGCCAATCTTAGTAATCGGGTCGTTTAATATTTTAATTTTATTACCATGCTTCTCTTGAACAAAGAAAAAGTCAGTAGATATCAATATAAATCTGTAAACTGTAGACAATACCTATATCTACCTTACCTTATACTTTAATATTGTTAATAATAAAGTTTCTGAATGCTTATATTGAAAGCGTACCTACAATTCCATTGATTTGTATTTTCTACAGACAGCAATAACATAAAGTATTGGGTCGCGGGCAAAAGTTAACTATGCGAGTCTAACGTCGCCTTTCGCACGGACATCGTAAATTATAATAGACGAGAGATGTCCCAATAAACGTTGTTTCATGCGATTCGCGATTTAACAACGGTTATTATCTAAATCACCTTTTAAAATTTAATTTCCGAGCAATAATTTAATGCCCCCATAATGACCGGTCCGCCGGGCGATTTGTCAAATCCAATCAAGAGGACGAAAATAAAAATTCGTTCGTAGAATCATAATAACGGTGTTGTTCGCTGACTTTGGCGTTTTTTGTCCGGCATCCAATTTAAAAACTAATTATCGGTCTAGTTCACGAGGAATCACCAAAACCTCATGATGATTTCGTCGTGTTATCGCGACAAAAAGTGTGATTAATGATCGTAAGATATGGTGATGGGACTGTCTGTCTCTTCATTTGTTTGGGCTTTTGGAGCAATGGGATTATCGTCAATTATTTTGTTTGACTTTTAATGTCGGATTACTTACTTTAGTTGTGTCTATTTCAACGAGGAGTTGGGCTTGAACCATAGAAATCTAAATAACAGTGCCTTGTTATTTAGATTTCTATGGCTTGAACGGTATTTCTTGTCAGTTGGATTAAAGTCTTTCTTGATGTATGTGAATATTTATTCTATTTTTCTTATTTCCAATCTGGAATGAGTCGATCAGGTTTTACTAATACTTATAAGTATTTTTATACAGCATAATAATATACGTTCAGTGTTTGAGAGCAATGTGAGCATTTCGCCTAGGCCTTTATATCATGGAGCCCTGCTAATAATTCTAGTCTTTACAATACAACGAAGCAACGACATTTTAAGACACACAACGCATGCATATACATATTTTCTTTGTTATAAATATATGGCTTTGTAATTCCATCAATAAAATCTCTCAAAATCAATAGACGTACCTTGACCTTCTCAAAGCAGATCGTGACAAGTGATCAGAGGTCACAATTATAGACGGAAGTTACATGACGGAAGACGGTGAGATAATTCTTTATATGGTATACCATTTTTTATTATTGATAAACTCTGCTTGCTTCTTAATAGTAAGCACGGAAGATACATAGATGGCAAGCCATCAAAATAATATATCAATAAGCCATCTTTGATATTTAAAATGGTATGCAATTAGGATAAAAGAAACAAGTAAATATATTTTAGGGCAACAGAAACAGAAAACATCAAAAAAGTTCAGGATTTACTTATTATACTTATGTACTTACTATCCACTTATTTCGTATCATTTAAAATACAAATATGCTTAAAATAATATGAGCATTCATTGTCAAACGTAAACAAGACAAATGGATTTTTTTCCTGACAATAATTACACAAAATTTTGATTAAATTCACACCCGAAACCCTGAAACGAACATATTATATAATGCTATTTTTTCTCAGCCAAGACATCTATGGGAAGACAGGCGAGGCCTTGACTTCACCCAGTCATGGTTTGTCAATTACAGGCCCATTGTTACGAGATCGTATCGTTGATGTGATGCCGCGATATGAAACACGGCTTTTTTGTCATTTGATGGAGTTTTTATTAATTTATATTATAGTAGTATAGACTATGTATTTGTATAGTTGGGTATGTTTTGTTTTAAGCATTCGTAGTTTATGTTGTACCCGTTGTGTTTTTTTTTTCTTTTTTCAGACTGCTGTAAATAGGCTTAATCCTAAGGCTGTCTGTCAATTTGAGGAATAGTATTTTCGCGGAGGGGTTTGAATACCATTCATAAATCTATTACTCTTTCACGCAAATATTACTAAACCGATTACAATGAAATTTAGCACACATATAGACAGTAACTTGGATCAACACAAAGGATAGGTTTTATCCCGGGAATCCCACTATGCGAATTTTTCTTTGAAAGCGCGGGCGAAGCCGCGGGCGGAAAGCTAGTCTTTAAATAAACTTCAAATTCGTTAACTGTTTTTAACATCCAAACATTCATTGATCATGTCTTAATTAAAAGAGGAATTAAACCGCGTTTTTGTAATCAATAACGAATGCAGTTATGCATATTAGTATATTGTGATTAAATACGCTTTTGAGAAATTCAAATCGATTGGTTTATATTTAAATGTAAAACTGGTTTCTGATAGGTCATTGACCTTAGAAAATGCACTTGATACGTGCAATTTTCATATTTTTTGTCGTTTATCTCATTTACTTTTAATGATATATATGTGAACTTTTTTGATGGTTCTTAATCAAACAAGAAGAGCAAACTTGTTATTTTTAGGTACTTAGGTATCTACTTATAAAGTAATGCCCGGTTCCTATATTTGAAAAACGATCCGTTTTAGTTACGAATAGTAGTATAATTAACCAAGCGTAAGCGAAAATCGTTCCTATAAAAAACGTCTCGTCAAGCAACTTACCGACGGCTTCCTACTGACGGATGGGAGGGTTACTATTAACGAACGGTAAGCATATTGTATGGAGAAGACAGTTTATCGCGTTCCTATAAATATTTTTAATGTCATTATGCTGTCAAAGTTACTATTCGTATAGCATTTTGTTTACCCGTCGATTTCGGGCGGTTAAATTCTTACTATTTCATTGTTTCCGCTTCAATATCGAAATGTGGAGTTCAGATAGTGATAGAGAAGTGTTTAATATTATATCGAATTTCGGAAGAAGATAGTGGGCGTGAAAGAGTATATATTATAGAGAAGGAGTGGATTTTTTTGCGACCCTGGATTCTCACGAATTTCAATTGAGATTTCGACTTGATAAAGAATCTGTTGAACAATTACTTCTTGAAATTTATCCAGACGTACGAATAAAAGGAGCCAGGTTAGTTTAATGGAGGCATTAATATTATTATACCAAACACGTCTAACCTTATTACATACCTAATTTATGTTGTCATTTCAGGAATCATGGGGTATCTCCATAACATCAATTACTGTTGACGCTGAGGTTCTATGCTTTAGGCACAATATCGATATCAGTGGCAGACCTATTTCCCTTGGTCACGGCATCACGCGTGAACGGGTGGACCGATTTCGATAATTATTTTTTTATAATGTTCCTTGAAGTACGAGGATGGTTATTATGGAAAGAAAACATAAACATGTACCAAGGGCGAAGCCGGGGCGGACCACTAGTATATATATATGTCTATGTTTGCAATGTAGAAATCAATTTTTTAAACATTGTATTGTAAATAATAAAAAATAAATAAAAGTACATAATAAAATGGAATAAAAGTTTTATTTCTTTATTACAGTTTAATTTTACATAGTAATATGTAACTACATAATATATGCCAAAGAACTGTCCTGTGATTCTTACCCGACAACCCTCCATCGATTATCATCTTCTATATTATATTCCTTAACGCTGTAATAGGCTCTCTGAACTAAATACATTTTTTACATAAGATTTACATTTACCTAACAAATTCTTTTTCTACTGTGTGTCTAGATATATTGCTTAATATCTAATATACAAAAATTAATTAGTTATTGTGATTTGTGTGTTCAGTATTTCAAGGGCGAAGCCGGGGCGGACCACTAGTATATATATATGTATGTCTATGTTTGCAATGTAGAAATCAATTTTTTAAACATTGTATTGTAAATAATAAAAAATAAATAAAAGTACATAATAAAATGGAATAAAAGTTTTATTTCTTTATTACAGTTTAATTTTATATAATAATATGTAACTACATAATATATGCCAAAGAACTGTCCTGTGATTCTTACACGACAACCCTCCATCGATTATCATCTTCTATATTATATTTCTTAACGCTGTAATAGGCTCTCTGAACTAAATACATTTTTTACATAAGATTTACATTTAGCACTACCTAACAAATTCTTTTTCTACTGTATGTCTAGATATATTGCTTAATAATATACAAAAATTAATTAGTTATTGTGTGTTCAGTATTTCAATTATTGTGTGTTCAGTATTTCAATTATTTCTTCATAATATTTGTCCATCATCCTTATTATGTTTGAATTTTTTGGTTGAAAATAAAAAGTTTTCCTGGTAGGTATTTGACAAATTTTTGCATTAAATGTGTTGGTCAACGAAGTCCAACATTCATCCTTTAATTTATTCGTAGAAGCATTAGTCTCCTTACTGGTTATAATAATTGAGCAATCTCGTCTTTACTCATAGCCTTCTTCGATTTCTGTAACAGAAATATATGTTTGACTTTAAAAGTGTCCGAAGCAAAAAGTAAGCGGCAGACGATTTTAAAGAAGAAATATAAAGGCGTACTTACCGGCGTAATATCCATTTTTAATAAATATATAAACAGTGGTCGTTTGGTATTGTTATTCTTTAATTATAAAATGTTATAAAACTTGACAATGAATCATCAATCAACAATGAATGACAATAATTTGACAACTGACAAGCAATGCACGCATGCGCGAGAAAAACGTTCCGTTTTTGCTTTCTGTGTAACGCATTAGGTTGTTTAGAAGGAAAATTATCACGCAGATGTCTACAAATATATAGTTCTTTAGTATTAGTTCTTTATTAATAAGAAACTTTATTCTTAAAGTTTATAATTCGGCTGTATATTTAACTTATTTTGTCCTGAATTTTGTGTTATTTTAATTTCAATTTGGCTTATAACGAAACGCACATCTGTGAGTGAAGAGGGCTCGGTATTTTTATGACCAACGGATGTCCGTCGATAGCACGTCAAGAAATAAAATTGTGGAACGGTATTAACGACTCGTAGTTAGTTCTTGAAAAACGGATAGTAGCTTTGATACTATGACGATCCGTTGAATATAGGAACCGGGCATAAATGGTTTGGAAGAATAATCGATGTTTTATGAAATTGTTAATTTTGCCTTGATATGAGATACTTTTTGTTTCATCATGTATTTAATATATTTTATCATCATTATATCATCAAATATATTATAATATACGTGTACCTATATATGAAATATACAAACTAAAAGCGTATTTTCACACATAAAACATAATTTATTGATTCAGATTCTAATATTTTCTTCATAATAGATAAACATCACTATAAAGTTTAACACATGTAGCACTAATTGACATAGAAAATTAATACTTAATCATTTTATAATAAGATAAAGCTTTGAAAATAGATACAAATGTTTTAAACCGCTTGCAGTTTATTTACTTATAGGTACATATGTATTAACAATGCTTTTATCATTTTATTCATTAACTAGCTGCTCCGCGCGGTTTCACCCCCGTGGCTCCACCCCTGTTGGTCGTAGCGTGATGAAATATAGCCTATAACCTTCCTCGATAAATGGGCTATCTAACACCGAAAGATTTTTTCAAATCGGACCAGTAGTTCCCGAGATTAGCGCGTTCAAACAAACAAACAAACAAACTCTTCAGCTTTATAATATTAGTATAGATTATTTAGCTAACTACCAACATTCCTTTAAAGATGCTATAATTTGCTAGGGCTTTTTTGTTGTAGATATAATTTATTTCTTTATTTCTTTTAAACTCAAACTCAAAGATTTATATTTGAATGAGACATATTTATTTATTCAATTAGACATTTCCTAGAAGCACTTTGAATCGTCGCGTCGTAACAGTTTTAACATTTAGCACCGATTCGGAAAGCACTATGAACCGGCAAGAAACTACATAACTGCTCTTATAAAATTAATAATTGTATTTGTTATTGAAGAAATAAGAACCTATTAGTAGAATAGTATATATAGGTTGTTACTAGATCCAAATTATAAACTTAGGTCTTAGACTACGTCTCTAACCTTTTCATAAAATGAATTCAATTTCTTTACAACCAAATCTCTATAATTGAGAGATCTTTTAAAACATAATTAAGAAATTACCTATTCAATAAAAGCAATATAAACTTAATATTTAATGTACATAATGTACAATTAAAATACTCAAGTGCACACCTCAAATAATCGACACTGCATAGAAATCGAACCTTGAACATAGTGATGTCATATCACGATATTCATTTAAACGGTCAACACTTTATCGTGTTCAATTGTATGTAATAGATAACCGATCTGAGGTTTGATGATTAAAAAAAATGTACCTACATACCTAGGTATTAAATATTAATATTTAATAGCATTGATACAATATTGCATATGAATCAATATCTTGATAGCAAAGCTTTTTGTGATATGTGCCCGCGGCTTAACCCGCTTTATCTAAAACCTAATAAATTAGATACTAAAACCTTCCTCTTGAATCACTTTATCTATTAATAAAACCGCATCAAAATCCGTTGCGTAGTTTTAAAGATTTAAGCATACAAAGGGACATAGGGACAGAAAAGCGACTTTGTTTTATACTATGTAGTGATTATTACACTAGTAAATTTTCAATAGTACCCTATTGAACTACGAACTCTACGAACCGCCTACATATTATACCAAAATACAAGAACTCAAATATAAGCTTAATATTTTTCACGCAAACTAACTTACAGCTTAATCAGAGCTTTATTTGTGTACAATACGAATCTGAAATATTTATTATGCTATATTTTAAGCTATTGCATAGCTTCTATCGCGGGCCTTGAGCGTGGGGACCGAATTCAGAAATTGCGTAACGAAAAACCTCACGCTCCCCACTCCGACAGGCACGGAGGAGTGGCTTGAAGGCATGCTATGCAATAGCTTTACCGCGGCAGTCCCCGAGTGCCACACGTATTTTTTAACCGACTTCAAAAAAAAGGAGGAGGTTATCAATTCGGCCGGTATATTTTTTTGTTTTTTTTTTTTTATGTATGTACACCGATTACTCCGAAGTTTCTGAACCGATTTACGTGATTCTTTTTTTGTTCGATGCGGGATGGTGTCGAATTGGTCCCATAAAAATTTTATTCGGCTAGGCCTAGTAGTTTTTATTTTATGAGCATTTTTGTCTATACTCGATGACTTAATTTCAATGTAGCAAGTAACTTTGATTCACTTCCCGGTAACCGATTGAGCTGAAATTTTGTATACGAATGTAAATTGGATAGCGATGAAACATTATCATGACATGGAGCTGATCTGATGATGGAATCGGAAGGTGGCCATAGGAACTCAGTAATAATATATTGACTCAACTTTATCGAGTTTGGGCTCGTTTGATTCGTGTTGAAAAATACACTAAAAAGTATTAAATAAAAATAACTGCGTTAAAAACAACCGACTTCAAAAACGGAAAAGTAAGAAATAAAAAAGATTTGATATTATTAATTACTACATATTATTTTTATGTGCTATTTATTAAATAGGTTTGAAGTCGGTGCCAAACACTAAGCACTTAGTATTAAGCCCATGCACCGACATCAAACCTTTTTAGTAAATAGCACATAAAAATAATATGTAGTAATTAATAATATCAAATCTTTTTTATTTCTTACTTTTCCGTTTTTGAAGTCGGTTGTTTTTAACGCAGTTATTTTTATTTTTATTAATTAAAGTAAGTTTAACAAAGATTACTTGCTAAACCTTTTTTGCTACTTACACGTAAAAATACTTAAAAATAGCTTTCTCAAGTGTTAAACAATTCAATTAAGTTTATTCTATAATTATCCTGTTTCAAAGGAATTGATTTGTCATGTTGTCAGATTAAAGATAATATGGGTATTTTATAAGAGGAGGAAATCGGTAAGTATCTATAAGATCGTGACCAAATGGTGACAATTACTTGGTAATATGGTTTTCCTCAGACCTCATTAGATTAATAAGTTTTATTAGAATGAAAAGTTACTTTATAAATAATAACTATCGAGTTTCTTACTGTTTCTTCTCGGTAAAAGCGAGCTTCCGAATCGGTGGTAGGTAATTAAAAAACAAACAAATTATAATGACGATAATATGCATCTCATTGCTTTAGATTATTTTTACAGTGTTATATTTTCCATGATAAATATATTGTAAATGTAGATACTACAGATGAACATTTTTTTATAGATATTTCAAAGCTAAATAATGACGTAGGAATAAGCAATTGAAGGCGAAATTTTTGTTTAAAAATAAATGATCTAAATCAATCAAAAGTCATATAAATAATTCTCTACCAGTTCTGTTTATTGCCATAGTAAAATAATCATTACTACGTATTTAAAAAATAATATTGCGATCGATTAGCATAAAATTATCGGACAGACCATAATTGACCCGTGACTACATTAGGTTAAGGCATCGATAAAATAAAAAGAGTGATCACATCACTATCGCTCCTACGATCTCAATACGAGCAATAATTCAAAACAACTGTCACTGCACGGACGCCGCTGATTATTGCTTCGCATTGGAATCGTGACTTACGTCACCTTTTTGGTTAGTGATGGGAGGTGGGAGTATCGATAAAAAATACACTTAACATAATGTCACCTTACTTGAAATAATTATACAAGATGTCTGAACATCGTTAAGCAAATAATCGATCATGTAAATATTGCTTTAAGAGGAGATACTCGAGTGGTTATATTGTATAAATGCTAATAAATTTAAGAGGAATAATACTTGATGAAATAAGGTAAAATTTGTCGCAAATTGAGTATTTATTTTGATTATATAATATGTGCATACTTTTTGTATGAACTTAAAAGTGTAAGAGCTTTGAATAGAACCGAAGTTTCACAAGATTAGAATAAACGTAAATGAAAAATTATACTCGAGTGTTTACATTATTCTTTAGAGGTGCCAATATGAATTTGAAATTGTTTTGGATTACGCTTGTAGAATAAAACAGGTATAAGAGATAGAATATATTTTTACCAACTCGAACCAAAACTTGATATAGTTAATCATTCTATAAGCTTCGTGCTCTTATATTGTTATATTAATTGTCCCTTCAAAAAACTATAACCTATAACCTTAACGAATACAATGTTCACACGTAAAAAAGAATCGATAAAGGTCAAGTATAGCGGCACTATTGACTTCTACCGTGTACGTGTCGCCAATTACCTTACAGCGTATTGACTCAGCCGAATCCGAGCTCTCATCATTTGCATAATAACACCTTGTATGGGGTGTGTGGTGCAAGATACATGGTGTGAGCGGTTTGAGAATTACGCATATTATAGAACTGATAATTTATTATCTAGATTCTAGATTGATATATTGATATTTGATATCCAAGTTTTTGATACATTTTGATTTGATGAGTTTTCGATATACTTAATTTTAGGGCACAGCGTCTTTTTAAAGCAAGTTCTCATGCCGTTGCCTATACTCGATAAAAATAGCTTTTTGAAGCATTCATGGAATTTTGCTTTTTTATGAAAATGGAAATCTTATTTATAAAAGTTATGAAATTGTACAATATTACATTTAATCTTGAAGAGTACATAATGATGTTAATGTATATTTCAATATTTTCATTAAACTAGATTCATCCATACTTTCCGCTCCCTCCCGTACCCAGCACCACGCGCACCGAATTCTAATTTAGTCCGTAGTTTCCCTTTAAAACGTTCGCCCGAAAATATTCGACATTAGACAAGATCTATTCAAAGATAACCGGTCAACCATTGTTTCTCTCACTGCTATTACATCTCGGTTTTTTGTTCAATGGCTCATTGTTTACATTTCGTAAATTGTCAGTTGGAACGCATTTTGATGAATGTGCCTTAGAAAGTTGCCCACTTATGGGTCGGCCAATTTTGTGAATGACCTTTATGAGTTCACGTGACCGCCTCCTTGGTTTTGGTATTAGTGCCTTTTTTTACCCTACTGTAAACGAATGAGGGTTATGCTTTTCGAGCGTACGTATATTTCTTTAGCACGCACTTCAGCCCAAACTACATATTAGACGCTATATATCGTTGTAATCATCAGAATTGTGGTAGTGGTTAAATAAATTAGTCGAGTCTTTTGTTTTTATAATTATATATTCTTGTTTTATGTAGAGCGGGCAGCCGAGCCTAGCTCACCATCACAGCGATGAGACTATATAAAAGGACCATATTCTCAGCTGTTAATTAAAGCACATACATATAAGTAATTCCGTACAGTATGACGAAACATTATACGCAACATGCTCGTTAAATCTTGCCGCTCTGTTACTCTGGCACTACTGTAGCGGCACCCATAACTGGACTGTGAATGAAGAGCATTCGTTTCTGTCACGATTACAGGTCGCGATGTGTCGTGATGCGATATCGTGTCGTGGGGATGTAAACGTACTAGATTAGTAGCCAATTTTAATTTTTAATTTAAATTTTAAGAAACTTCGCTAATCATCTGACCGATTTCGAATATTTTTGAAAATTAAACAGTGCTGATGAGCTGATATCATAGTCGTACGCACTAAAAATAGTCTCTACTATACAATCACAACTTACATTTTAAATTCTAACACTCAAATCTACAGCGTATTCTGAGCAGAACAAAAGACTAAGCAGCAAAACTATAAAATCGTGACGTGTAAACAATATCTGTAATTAGAGTCGTTTAGATAAGTTGCGCGGGCGCATGACTCCGCCAATCATAGGACGCTATCGATTATTAGTTCTTTTGAATTGCAATACAATAACTTGGTTTGTATTAAATATGTAATGATAGAGTTAATAGTTGAGCTGTGAATTGAAAGTTTAGAAACCTAATTTTAATATTTTCTCGTGTGAAACTTTTTTGTGTATAAGTATCCTATATCCATGTACTATCCTTTGATTGTCCGTCATATTGAATTTTTAAGTATGTTCCAGCAAAACTAAGCATAATTTTGTTCGTAGTTAGTGATCGTACTATATTACCTGTGTGTTATATTATTTTACCAACTCTGTCTACTAAGCGCCAACTAGTGTTTGTGTTTGAGTTTTTAACAGATAATTATTATAGGTACTAACTACTAAGCTATATTTCAGTGATATAATTATGTACCCATGTACCTCTTCCCTTCACATTCACTATCCAATACATGTCACTTTCGAATCAGGAAGTGTGACGTCATAATAGTGTTGTACCCGGACATTATGGAGCGAGTGTCGATATTGTCAATTACCGATTTGTCACGGCTCTAGTCGATATATACTTGACAGTTAGTAAAAGGTAATGTGATTATGATTTAGGAACTAAATATTGTTTTAATATGAAGTTTATTAAACTATTCAATTGTGCTCGAGCATGAATTGAAAAAGTAAGGATTCAAAGATCAAATTATTTTGTAAGTATTGAATTTTACTATCGGTGATTAACATAGGTTCTGTTTGATCAAGTGAAACCGCAAAGCGCAGCTAGTTATGCATTAAAAAAATATTACACCACACGTAGAAAGAAAATTGAATAATTCGCAATTTCACAAGCAACATCGCTTTGTAAAACGCCGATCGGTAATTTCTAGAATAACCTTTATATAAACCTAAGCCCAAACAAAGTTATAGCACAGCTAATTTTTTTCGATTATTAGTTTAGCATATCCATATAAATACCAATACAAAATGCCATTCACATTTAGTAAAGGATCTTAAGAAGCCTCCATTCCCATGCTGGTATCAACAACCACCTGTTAATTACTTCGTGGTGACATTTCATCGTCGCCGACACACGCGCGGCGCTTTTGATCTGCCGCCATCTTGGATTCACCTCAAAGGACACCGCCACAATTAAATTCGTACGGCAAACTATGTCACATACAGTTGTCTAGCGTTATATCGACCTTTAGGGACCTAATAAAGGTATTTTATTGAAAAGGAGCCGCTTATTAGATTATAAATGGATTGTTTCCGTTTACAATTACTTTTGTCTTGAGCAAAATATTGCGATTATAACATTTTATGTCTTTGGTATAGATAGTGTCAACAGCAATGTAATATTAACAATTTTCAGTAGCTCTAACAGACCTTTTTATATCATCAAGTTGGAATAGTTATTCTGATTTTCCTTATATTCCCAACTTGTCTCCACCACTTGGTCTCTAATTACTAATTTATTCGTCAATCATAAAGATTTTATCATAATAATCTCATTAAATGCAGGGACCGTGGAGTAAACATGTAACGTCATTTTCCGACAAAGTCAAAGCTAGTGTTTTTATCGTCCAAGAAAAGAACCGTATCCGCTTCTATAACAATGTGCTGTCACAAAAAATAAATATTTCTCGGTACAATACTGTCTTCATACGATGGTATGAATATTGAATTAATTTGCTTAAGTACCTACGTATGTAGAATAAATTATTTGTACAGTTTTTACCTCAAATATGGAGACCAATTTATTCAAATTTTAGACACAATCATAAAAAAATACTCATTATTTTTTAATTACACAGTAGGTACACATCATTGACACATAAATTGGCGCGAAAACAATTACGTCTTATTTAATCTGTGATCTAGCCAAAGATAAAAATCGAACGTGGAATAGTGTCATCCTTGGAACGGCGGCGTAAAAACTCAATTAAAGTAATTACGACGTTACGACGGCAGGTGAACGTGACGATGACGATATCTTTACGATTTTTTACTTTTTGTGTGGGCAGTTACTAATAATACGAATCGTTGCTCATTTATTCCGTAATAGCTTGTTAAAATAGATAAGTTTTCAACTTTATTTTTCTCTTAGAAATTGTTAACTCAAATTAAAAGTGCTCAAAAACATGTGGTAGGTTAGGAACCTACCCGAAGTTTTTTGTGCTTATCTATAATTATTTTATTTCTTGAAGTTGGTACCTAGGTACCACTATATTTTATCGTTATACTTTCCAGAACCAAAATTGCAAGAAATTTAGTCTCAAATTACTTAAAAAAAATGTTACCAACAATGTTATAATGACAATAATTTAAGTATTGCTGTCCATTTATCTTTAAGACGAATTAAATTAAATTAAATACAATTCCAACAGTAAGTGCACACGAATAGTTTCCCAGTAAGAACGGTCATGCCGCCAGCTTCCGTTCTGGCCACACGCGCTAACGGGACACTTCTTGGATGAGATGCTTTCGCGTATTTGGTTCTTTCCGCGAATTTCATGTTCATTATGGAAATATTTGACGAATTAATTGCAAAAGTTTCATTCAGTGGCAGTGATTGTGGACACTGAATGAATTTGTATATTGAAAAAGTTGAAATAAAAATGATTTTTTTTGTTAGTCTCTTATTTATTCGTATTGACTTTTTTAATAAATTTAATATGGTTTTGGTTGATTTAATTTGAACTAAAGTTTCTTTTCATGTAGTATTATGTTTGTAAAACATAAATATACATATATATACCTAGATGGAAACCATACTTCAGAACAGAACTTCCAATTCCAAGCGTATTTTATGGCAGTTGGTTTAAAACGAATTTAATAGACACTTAAACACGTCATTAGTTTCATTTTGTTACTGACTCATAGTACATGATAATAATTACAATTTGTACGTATAAGTCCTATCTATCATCATGGAGTGAACACGTCAATGACCCCACGTGGTAAGGATAAAAACCCGTCTAAAATTAGCTAAGCTCTTGCTCTGGTTTCTGTCGTGGCCGCTGTAAAAAATAATGTAAACAAATACTCTCACACGCCCGGGTGGGCTGACAACCGTCCGAATTGAAGAGGCCACATCTCCGACCAATTAGAATTGTCACTGTGACTTTTCAACTTGGCCGGGTTATAGGAGTTGAAATTTGTCATATGCTCCATTGTATGTGCGCGGGAGTCGCGGACAGCTGAAAATAATTGTAAATCACTATAGGATAGTTAGGTGAACCGATCTTGGCCACCCAAGTCGTTACTTTCTGGTAAATGCTATAGTATCTAATGATAGTGTGGGCTTAGACGACCAATTGAAAAATACTATTATTTCAGCTTGATTTATTTGCACGCCAATTTTGTAACTAATCAAAAGTTGTATGGTCAAATTGATGGTAACAGTTATATAATATAAATTATTTTTATATAACTTATGGGTAAGTTATATTATGTAATGACAGTCTCATTAAATAAAAGTAAAGAATTGATAGGTAGGTACTGTAGTTATTTACGTAGGTACTTACTTGAC